>NC_092359.1:24282420-24582420 GCF_030848805.1 Temnothorax longispinosus | reverse complement strand
GTAATTAAGACGCTTCTGTTTTATATCAATTTTTTTAAATCTTTAATTGACATCAAACTTTTTTTACGTATTGACGGCGCGCATAAAAAATTGCATAAGAGATTCTATGCTGTGGCTGAGAGTGGGATGAAAATACGCAAGTCGGAGTCTTTTCTCTAGGCTAGTCATATAAAATGAGTAAATGTTTGTTATTTTGAGGATCAGCAGACGTAAAATAATATGTTAATGAATGCAAAAATGGCACAAAATATCAGCAAATAAGTCTATAAATGGTAATACATTTAAAAAAAGAATAACATACACGCTGCATAATGTATTAAAATAAACAAAAAAGAATAGTCTGAAATGATGTATTGCTAAATTTCAATTATAATATTGTACAAAAAAGATGATGTATCGTAGCTCTTTTGCCGTTAACATGTAAATGTGGTGAAACAAAATGAAATATGTCGCATTAGCAAAAGGATAAGGCCGTCCAGAAACACACGTGTCATAAAGTGACATTCACGAAAGACCAGAACAGTAGCAAGAAATTTACGCGAGTACAAAAAAGGTTGGCTTCGAACACGAACGGAAGCATTTATCCAATTTATGGCATATGTAATTGTACTAATAATTATAACACATGAAGAGTGGGGGATATTATCGAAAACACAGTTTCATATACAAAGTGGCCGACTATTATCAAAGAATATCTGACTAACAGACTCAAAGCTAGTTCTTGTTGAGCAAGAACATTTTAATCAGGAAGAAGACAATGTCGAATTACCAGAAGATGTCCAAGTATCAGAACATTTAATGTTGCAGGCTAAAAGATTTAGAAGAATGACGCGCGATCAATTTTTCGCCGTGGAAAAATCGATTTCGAATTAGACAAAGATAGACGAAGTTTATACTTATGTAGTTTTTCCAACATTTTTGTAAGATTAAGAGCTGTATATTTTGCCGTACATTATCACGTTCCAGTTTCCTTTCCTTGCAGCTCAAGGCAATAAAAACGGACGTTCAGGGACGGTTAATTTGCGATGAATCGCAACGAGGCGGGCACTATCTTTCGAGAGGCACGCGGTAAAAAGTATTGCAATTACAGTCATCGGGATAATGTAATTTACATACGCGACACAAACAACCAATTGCAGGCATAGTATAGACATAGAATTGAGATTCTTGTACGTGTGACGTAACCGATCCAATTATGATCTTATTATGGACTCTATGTGCGTCACGTTTATTTTGCACGCATACGTATTTAGTTGGTAAAACGAAAAAAAAAAAGACTATTTTAGCTCGTCGAACGTCAAACCTATTTTAGGATTGAATTAACGATAAACTGATAGCACAGATAATTGCAAATAAATGCATAACGGTTTAACATACCTATTATTTATAATTTTTAATACAAGGTTTTTGCGAAAGTTTACGTACGGATGACCATTTTCCAACCATCATCATTAATCGCTCCAATTTTGCCGTGAACTATTGAAACAATTATCTATTATATGCTGCCGATAATTTCTAATAAGTATTCCCGATCCCGAGAGCGCGTGACTGTTTCTGATGGGTTCTGTTATTGGCAATGCTTAATTAATTAGCTGTCAATAACATCGGTAATGCTCCGTGTCGCTATCTACCACAGAAACCGATAAGGAGAAAGATAAAACAAGAAAAGAAAACAGAAAAGAAAACGCAAGTATAATAATAAGAATAAAGACCGAATAATAAAGAATAATAAAAAATAATAATGGAAAGAAAAGAAAGGGACTGATTGATCGATATGATGAGTTTCATATTTAATTAATTTTCAATATTTTCAACGACACCATTTAATAAAACCGGTACCGCACTAATAATATGTAGGGAAAAATATCGACATATATTTTTTAAAAATAATTATGCCTAGTCATCAACGATGACAATAAGAAATCACCTGATCTTTCCCTCTCTTTCACTAGACATTCGCGTCATACACGTGCACACTATTACCATTTTAGCACATATGATTTGGTATCTTTTGCCGTGTGTATACACATTTGCCATTGGCGTATGGCATACATACGTGCGTGCGTGCGTGCGTGCGTGCGTGCGTGCGCGCATACATAACGAACGGGTAAGTGACCGCGAGTGATCGGCGCTTTACGATCAATAGTCAGATGGTGTGTGACGTGATCGAGATCGGAGTGACGCAATAGAATCGCTTATCGGCGACGGCGGCTAGCTCGTTCACGCGGAAATAGATTAATGTATCTGCACCGATCGATGTTGTTTTCCGATCGCCGAACGGCCGATCACGCAAAACGAGCGCTAATTTTACATTCCGATCGATGTAAACACCGGTTGAGTTTTGTATTCTTGAATTGGCGTCTGGTCGCGCGTCTACTAAAATTTCCCACTATCGCAGCTCTCTCGTTCGTCCGCGATCGCGATGCGATGCGATGCGTCGAGCAACGATCGGTGTGTCACTGCTTAAACGACGCCACGTCATTTCGTGAATTTATGTATAAGATGTAAAAGAGAAAAAAGAATTCTATTTTTTGTTTTATTAAACGTACAGTTTTACACCGTTAAGGGATGAAATTTAAACCTGTACCTTGAGTTAAATAACATTTTGTTATTTTTGACTACCACGTGTGTCGAAAATTATTATTTTAACAAAACAGTATTATTTTAACTCCATTGATTTAGTTAAATTAACATTGTTTTAGTAAAATTGATGATATATTGAGTAGGAGTAGTGGCGACTTATAGAAATGGTTAAAAATTAAAATTGAGTGTAATTTGACACTACGAATTTAATAATGCAGATAATAATAAACCTTTAATAATACACCAATAATACATTTTTTGATTAAAAGACAAATGATAAAATTCTTTTAATAATATAAATTGTTAAAAGTTTATCTGGAGAAACGCGTTCATTTGTGGAAAGGAATAAATACCCGACGAGAAGATATAAAAACTGATTATTTAACAAATTACCTCAAGGGTGAGAATGCTGTCCGAAAGAGATATATAAAGAATCTAAAAAATCGATACGTTTTTCAGCATATTTAATATTTTTCATATGTTACTTTATTTTATATACTATACCCCGTTCGATAAAAGACGTGGAATAGGGCGGGAATTTCTAATAATACCTACAAGTTCGCAAAATGACATAACGCTGCCTCGGTTGAACGCTTCAATTGCTGGCCACAAAAGCGGCGTGGCCCGGCTTCACTGTACCGCTGTAAAAGGCGTGAAGTGCCCGGAAATGATGCTTACAATGGCTACAAAAGCCACTTTACAAAGTTACCGCATAAGTGCTGCCATAAAATCTATAAGCTTTTCTATGCACTTATGAAAACGTGCTCTAACTAAAGATATCCGTATTTTTATATCTGCGTATAAGGTGTATGCGAAATTGCTGGGAAAAGTGTATCGTTCAACTCGACTGCAGTTAGGAAAGTTATATTAAGTATAAGTATCGAATCAGTTTTTTCCATTTTGCCATGGTTTACAACTTAAAGAGATTGATCTAATTTAACGTTACATATCTCCCTTGTAAGTGTACGTCTCTTTGTTGATTTATCTGTTACGTTACAAAACACTTTCACTTTAGTACACAGCATGTGACTCGTTACTTTTGATAATACCGGCTAATCTATTATAGTTAGGCGGTTTACGTCAAAGTATTTATCGTAAATATTTAGCGAAACCTCTTGAACCTTCCAATGATAATGCGTATTCAAACGATACACGAAATCGCATCTAATCTAATCGTATAACGTCAATATTTTTTGCGACGGAGAGCAATAAAACCATTGAGGTAATTTATAAACAGCTCACATCAGTATGCGAGTTACGATCGCGAGGAAAATAAACATGAATCTATAATTGCTTCTGTTCGCCAAGTGTAATAAGTCCATTACCGAACATCCGGCACGTAACAATTATGAAACGCGTTTGGCGAACGTAAACATTATCAATCGTAATGTGATAATTTACGTAAAATATTTTAGGTTTATGATTTATTGCAAAGTGCAGATGTAGGTATTAATTTCACGTTTCAATGTAATTTTTACGAATTTCAATAGTCGTTTTGCGATAACCGTTTCGTGATTCCGATCAGCGGGAGGCGCGTTTCTTCCTCAGTAAGATTAAATATTACGGCCGACTCGATACGCGTCCATAATTAGAAGCGTATCGCGACGTGCGATTAGGCGGAATGTGGCGGAACTTCGTTAACGGCTTTTAATCAGGTCGCCGGCTGTTAGTATGTTGCATAGTAACGGTACGATGCATACAATGAATCGCAGCGAGTTCGCAAAGAGAGGCCCTGCCCAAAGCACCGCACTCGCACGCACTCGGGTGCGTGCGTGTCTTGGGAGTACATCGTGCATGGGGCGCGACAATTTTCATCGGCGCGTCGCGATAACAAGTCAATTACGTCGTGCCACACGTGACGATTGACGCAACGCTGACGCAGCCGCGTGCATTTCGCGTGGCACCGGGAGAGTGTCGGTAATATAAGGATCCATTTCAAGTCACGATCGATACGCACATTCGCCGTATGCATTTCCGCGTTTCGCATTTTTGTCGAATCGCTCGCGTTCCACGATGAGGGGGACCCCGACGACAAACCGTGCCGCGATCAAGGTAATCGCGCGGTTGATAAAATGTGAGCGCTGCGCAAACAGGAACAGGACTCGCGCGTCATTCGCGCGATATGACTCATTAAAAAGTTCTGGCGGTTATGCGAATGGAGAGAGAGAGAGAGAGAGAGAGAGAGAGAGAGGAGCTATTCGGAGGATCTATTCGTCGGAATACGATTCGAGCGGAACCCGTCGTAGAAGCCTGTCGCACAACGGAAGAAGTCGGGTTTTCGCCGAAATTATACGATAAACGGGTTTTACCAGTTCGAACTCTTCGATTCAGGACTCTCTCGACTTTCTTCCCATTCTACGATAAATATACGAACGTTAATTAGAATTTGATTAAATGTTATGAGGAAAATTAATTTGTTTTAACAGTTATTTGAAATATCTATTATATGAAAATTTTGCTTTATATTAACAATCCGTAAGAGTTGGCAGAGATTCTAATAGAAAATGTTTCGGGCAAAAAATAATATCGTGGAGAAGGAATAATATTTCATTACTATATTTTTATTGTCAATTGTAAGAATGATTGGAATATTCGCAACAGTCGATTACCCGTTTACACACGGTTGAAAGAAATCTAATTAATTTAACATTAATAACGTTAATAACAAATGAATAGCAGACGTTGTTCATAATAGATATGTCTGACAAAGTTCCGTGAATGTTTCGGTTTCTTCGCTTTTTACTATGCCTTACGTATGTGCGTGGCTGCGAGGCTCGCGACTATTGTGTTCTGACGTAAATGGTAATTAAAATACCAGCCGTTGCGGGAAAAATAACATGCCAAGAGTCTTATTATAAGAATCAATTTTTGTTTTTAGAATACATAGTTTAATTTATGGATATTATTATGATAATATAATTTATGATTGACGCAAACGTGTTAATGTTAAACCGACCGGACAAAGTTTACACTAACGATATTAATTGATCAATCGCTATTTAAAGATACTCCCGCGATGAAAAACAGTAGATATTTATGTTTTATTTTCCTAGGTCGGATCCAGAGTCAGATGAATATTTCGATGAACTCTTTAATATTTTCCTTTTGCGAGAACAACCCGTCAGGTATGTTCATTCCGTCCCTACACATAAATAGAGTCTGAATTTTTTAATAAATACTAATTTTTTCAAAGTGAGACGCGACGTTACTAAAATGTTACTAATTTCGCGTAAGTCGTAGTATGTCGCGAATTAAAAGCATTATCAGCTGAATGTAATTTCAATTAATTCAGATAAAAATTGTTTTCGATTAATTTCACATTTTCCTGAGCTTCTCTATTTATCTGCATGTTACGTAATACTTCACATTTATTTAAGCATAACTACGCTAGAATTGATGAACGCTTCTTAAAAACTTTGCACAAATGATGATTAATGAACTCACGTTCGTCATATGATAACTGTGACGACAAAATAACGGCTAGCGTGGGCTCGAAGCCGGATTTTAATTTTATTCACGCTCTTAAACTTCATCTTTGTTGCATCGGACGAGAAATCCGGGCCGCGAGGAGATAATTAATGTTCCGCTAAATTTAAATAGCTGCTTTAACGGAGCGAGATATTCCTGTTTTTGCAGCGAGAAGCGGGAACCTACGCCGGGGGAAGGAGTCGGAAACAACGGAATACAAATGGTGCAATACGCTATGCCGGAGAGAGGTACTCTGAAATCCCTTTCAGCTCAGCCACCGAGCCCGAACGATTCTCTATCGCGAAGTCCAAGGTAGAAATTTGCCCGGCGTAACAAACACGATTTAAACTTAAGTCTTAACGCCTTCAATACGAAAAAATCTATGTAGCAGATAGATAATTTTGTTTGTTAGACGCGAATTGTCGAGAATTTTCCATCGAAAGAGATTAAATACAGGGGGCCACGCATTGCCGTGCGTCTTTTACAACGAAATCTAAATGCATACTCTACCGGTTTCTATTTCTAGAAATTTACAAGCGTGAACATTCGACGAATATTTCAGTCATTTTTTCCCACACCGGAACTTCTTTTTCGAAAGATCCTGCTTCAGATAAGATGTTAAAAAAATCCCAACAGATTATCTCTTTGTTACGTGGCTACGTCTGGCGTACCAGCGCGACATCGTTTCTTAGGAAGAGAACGCGCGCCGTATACTCGTAACTCGCGAGCGGATTCATTAATCAAAACGAACGCACGTACCGCACTACTGTATAGCGCCTATAATTATTTCCAGTAAAATACACTTCAATGCAATCGCATTGCGAATCTATTACGTAGAAGTCGTAAAGAGGCACTCGTGCGAAGTCGAATAAATTTTTTTCACTTTTTACAACTACATTTAATTGCGTAAGAGCACAATCTCAAGGCGCTATACGCTGTTTAAATGGAGAGCGCGTTTTGGATTACTTAAATAATCCAAATTATTATATTTAACGAAAACAAAGTTTCGGAAGAAGATTAAAGAACTTAAAAGACATTTAAAGAATGAAGATAGACATTTAAAGAGTTTAAAGGCCTTGAGAAGACAACAGAGCCTTTGTTCGCTCATATAATGCCTCTTGTGTCCATTTCCATTAATGCGGAATAACTTTAATCTCGGTTCAACTTACTTTTCATCTTTTTCTAATTCTTAAAATTAGAACAAGATAAAAAGTAAGTTAAACCGTGATTAGAGTTAATCTGCATTGGTAGAAATGGACATTATCGTATACACATATCTGTGATCACATATGTGTAAGCGGTGCTTTGACGTGACAAATATTAAAATTTCTAATATTATTATTATCTTTTAGGGTCTCCGGTGAACGCTGCAATCCATACATTCGTCCAAATCCGCCGCCCTACGTCGGACCGAGTAACTTGTAAGTATTCTGCGGCTCTTTCCGTACGATCGCCCTAATATATTTACATCCCAATCAACGTGTTACGTATTATTCGTTTTGTTTCGTGTTCATAGCGCCGGTCTACGCGCTGATTTCTGACTACACGAGCAACCCGCGAAAACCTGGTTCTGCTAAGTGAAATATAGTTCGCGGGTGGCATTCAGCTGGACGTTCCGAAGAAGGTATAACGGAGCCGAGTGTTGCAAATTCATCGAAACCGGCTCCAAATTTGCAAGTTGAATCACATCAAATACGCACGTCGCTTATTATCGGTAGCCATAAACATGTATTGCGTCACGCTTTCCAAGCAATATAACAGCGGTTTGTTGGCGTTTAAACATTCTCTCTGGGAAATCGATTTGCGTTTGAAAAATTTTTTCGAAATCTATCTTCCAATAGAATAGGTAGAATAGACGCGTTGCGAATAGAAGAGCGTTCCTTCATGCAATATTGTACACAATTACCTGGTAGCAGGAGTGACGTCAAATGACGTGTTAATTCCGTCTTAATGACGTCTTTAACGTCAATAAAACGTCATCTTGCTACCTGGATACTCGCATCGATAAAATAAATATTAATTGTGTAACATAGGAGATCTGACTTAACAATAATCGTAGCAAAAGTTTGTATTAAGGAAATAAATGTGTAATCCTATAATAGAAACATTGTTTGCTTCAATACTCACTCTCATATATGTTGACGGACAGGCAATCGAAAGTGGAATTAATTATTTCCCTAAGAATATGCAAGTTCGATCGATGAAAAAATAATTCTCCGTTCCGTCCTTCGGTCGACTGTAACAAAGGAGAAACGAGTAATTAATGCTTTACTCGGAAGATAAATATCACTCGTTGAATTAAGAAGTCATTTATCGTTCGCGGTCATTAGAATCGTCTTGACGCACGTATACATAAAAACCTCGATTAGTTGGTAACATTTTCTACCGAATGCAATAAAACGGTTGCCAAGACGATTAGCGGGACGGGAAAGGAATTTCCCAGGTAGCAAGATAACGTCTAAAGACGTCTTAATGACGTTAGAGACGTCATTAAGACGGAATTAATACGTCATTTGACGTCACTCTGCTACTTGGGGTGAGGGCGAGATGAAAATCCGCGGGACCTGTAGAGAATACAAAAGAATGAGAGACCGTGAAAAAATCTTTCAATCTCGCGAACTAACCTTTCGCCTTCCGGCCGGAGATTCTCCGAGGCGGAGACGGAGAGCCGCAGCTGCGGAACGCGAGAGATTCAAATTTCGGAGCGGCACTGTCTCGCGCCCGGCGTTTGTTTGCGTACTCAACCTGACCCAACCTAGCCTGACTTCATGCTGGTTACTCCGGCTAGGGACGCGCATGCGCCGCGCGCCGCGCCGCGCCACGCCGCGCACCCACGCCTGCCACGCTATTCAACAGGAGCGCTCGGCGGAGCCGCGCGACGTTCGTGCGTGGTGTGCGGTGTGCGTGCATTGTGATCTTCGCGTTACGTTACGTGACCGCGGCGGTGATTCGGCGGCACGCGAGACGGCGAGACGGCGTACGCGCGCAAGAGGAGAGAAGGCTCGTCGCGCGCACGCGAGTCGGACGGACTCTCGAACCGCGCCCTCCGCCCTCCGCCCCGGACCGTGAGTCATGGCTGGTATCGTACCGCTGTCTGGTAGATCCGGCAGAAAACAGTGGACGCTACACGGTAATCATCGCCGAGGTCGCGCGACTCACGGAGGAGCGCGTACGCCGGGGACCGCCCGGGCGACGGCGTTATCGACCTCGCGTTTCGTAGGCGCGCGCACGTGGCTCGCGATGAAAACGGCGCGACATTCGACGCGTTCCAATACCTGTCTGTCGAACAGATGAGGGTGAATCGTCGAACGGGGAAATGATGGAGATTATAATCTCCGACAGATCCCCGCATCGCGTCGCGAATTTAATTAAATGAATCGCTAATTGACTTCTTGTTGAAAATTATCATTCTCTTGTTCTAACAATCTTGCAGTATTGGGAAAAAACAACAACAAAAATAAACAGTTATTAATTGGCAATTGATATGTAATTATCATTAACGAAATTGGAACAATTTGAATAAATTAGATTGAAAATAATTAGAACAAGAATAATAGAATAATAATGTTTATATATTTATATCAATCTTTATTACTTCAGCTTATATTATACCAAGAAATAGAAATGATATATGTAATAATAATAAATTCATAATAACAGAGATTGTACGTAATAATAGAATATATCATTATATTTATGTGTCGCTCGCAATGAAAGCGATACGTGAAGCTCTCTATTTATAAACTGTCAGCTTGTATGTCTCATGTGTATATATATATATGATATATGTGTTGATATAACAGACATGAATTCTGATTAGTCTTTTTTTTTCTGATTAAATAGCTAATTCTAAGTCCTATTGATAGATGGACCTAAAGGGTCTCTTAGACGGTTACGTTCCCGATTGGCAGAAGACGGCTGTCCGGAATCTCAAGTAATTTTGGCTAAGCAGTTGTTAGAGGAACAATGTGGTAAGTTGAAGTATACGCCTGGCAACAAAGTTTCCCCCACGTTGTTCCATCCTTGCTTATGCTACATGTAGTGTGTAATTTGTATCGTATATTTCAAGAGCTTGATGTTGATAAAGAGGAGAACGCAAAGTTGGGCGTTTACTGGCTGACAAAGGCCTCGGAGCAGGGAAATCTGGAAGCGACTGATATTCTTAGAAAGTGCTTGACGACTGGTCGCGGTATTACGGAGCATAACTATTACGACGTAAAAAGTTGTCTAGACATGACGCAGGATGAGAAGTTGGCCAGAAGAGCGGCAAGGGAGATGTTTATGAGGTAAAAGAACAAAAAAAAAACAAGTAACTAGACATTAGATGAATGTACTCCACATACCGGATATATATAAATATACTGCTTTATCAGTTTATCAAACGGCGAGGACTTTATAACTACGGAGCAGCTACAAAAACGTATGAGAAGTTTGTCGTCTCCATCGACCAGTAATGCCGATTATTTTCAATCGAACAGTACCTGTAGCAACTCGTCGCAAAAAGGACTGAGCGACAACGATAACGATTGCTTCCTTAGAAATGGACTTCCTGACGATTCCCCATCTATAAAGGATGAAGACCGAACGAGCGACGTGCACGGTAAACGAGATCACCGGATTTTTTCATACCACCTTCTTTTTATTGCTTTCTTTGTCTGTATTTACGTGCGTTTTGTTATGTAATCGCAGGTTGGACGGACCAGGGTAAGAAAATCACGGAGGCTGCTCTGGTATCCGCGGCTGCAAGTTACGCGCGCGGTATGCTTCCGATAGTATCGCACGCTCTCTGCATGGTAGATCCTTCCGAACTGGCGCTGGACACGATACCGTTGCTGCAGAGACCATTTATTCATCCGGTCGCGTCGCTGAAACGTTTCTACAGTTGGTTGGTCGAGACCCTGGGCCATAGAGGCGCATCGATCAAAAGGATTCTTTTTACGTCAAAACTACACATTCTCCTGTTACTCTTGCTGTATTCCTTGTTGGGTACGGAGAGCCTAATACTTTTTATACCGATGGCCCTTTACTACCTCTCGTTCGTAGTCATGGTGGTGGCTACCTTCCAAATGCTCCAACGAAAACGCGAGTTCAACAACTTCCGCGTGTGGTCGGGCCTATTTCTCAGCTACTCGGGCGGAAATCTGAATCCCGAGGAAGCGGAGTATCAATTCTGCCGCAACAACCTGAAACCGTACGGGCATTTCTTTCTTGCGTTGCTGCTGAACTTGATGATCTATCCTCTGATAGCCCATCAATGGACTCCGCAATCTGAATTCACTATAATAGCAGTCACGCTCACTCTCATCACGCTCTGCAGCTTTATGTGGAGAGACTCTTCGCGATTTCCCGATTTTCTGGCCCTCTTCAGCTTTGGCGTGCATGTACTCGCCAAGTATCCTTACGAGACGGATATGGTCGTGGCTCAAAGCTGGAGATTCTTGGACATCCGAGTGCCAACGTTCGCGTCTTATGTTGTTGGCAACGGCATAGAGTTTTGTCTAAACTTCCGCGCTGTATTTTATCTCCTGATACCGGCGGTCTTCGCGAAAATGGCCGCGAGAGACGGCTGGCGCGGCACGTATCGGATCCTGATACCCCATTGCGTTACCCTGAGTTGGTGGCAAATAGCAATCTTCAGTTCTCAAGGTGCCACATGGTACGGCTTGATCAGAGGCGCTCTCGCACTAGTTGGTATGGTCCTATTTCTTCCAATCGCCGGTATTGCTTCCATCATTTTACCGATCGTAGCCATTGCCAAATATTTGTCAGAAAATGATATGGCCATGAGGATATCAGTTACTACTGTACTCGGAGGAATGCCGTTTTTTACTTCGTGGTATCTGAGAAGGACCAGATCATCAAGATTTAATTGGATCATTACGCTTATGCAAGTACGTATAACGTCATATTTCTCCATCTTAAACTCGGGCATATATTTCTAACTTGTATATAAAATATAAATATTTTCTCCAGATTGTTTTCGGCATTGGCGCTGCGACATTCTTATCGTGGCCGATGATAATGGAATACAACCAGAATTCCGACGAGGCATCGTACGATATTGCTTCTACCTTAACATGGGATCAGTATCAGAACTACTGTCACCAACCTGCGTGGGAAGAATTGTCATCGAAAGCGCAAGTGCAGGTGCAATGCGCTCAATTGGAAGGCATACCCGTCTCGTGGGAAGGCTATGTGACAAATATTAGAGTAAAATCAATAAAGAATAATATTGCAGTTGTATTAAACAGGTTTCCCGACAACATTAGAACAATACTTAGTTGCACGTATGGGGAACCGTATGAAGAAAATTGTAATTCGGGCGATGATACTCGCAGAAAGAGCTGCAAGCACATGACGAGCATCCAAAAAAATAGGAATAAATGTTACTTTCCGGCGTGGGATCAATACGAGTTTGAAATATTTGTCAAGATGAAAAGCGGCATATGGGGAAGTACGACGGAGATATGTCTTATTGCGGACCATTCTTTCACCAATTTTAGTCTGAATATATATCCGGGCGACAAGATTTGGTTTTCCGGTGCGCTTTTGAATAATGGCTTAGAAACAGAATCTCTTCTCGGTGGCGCCGAACCGCACATCGATTTGGAAGAGGTAGGCTGTCTCGCGTGCAACTCTCTTGATTTGAAAACGTCTTACAAACGTTACAGATATCGTATAAGTTTAAGCTCTGTTATCAGAGATCTTTGTCTCAGCGTAAAGACTGTATTGAACTTTCTGTTAAATCCGATTGTGATGTTCAAGTGATGATATTCTAAATGACTGAATTCTTTCGATCTCTCTCTAGCTTTTTAGATCTAATGTAGTGAAATTTTTTTCGATATCTATCGTTACAGTTTGTTTAACACGATTTATATTAAAGGAAAATTAAACTATTATGAGAATTTCTAAATTCTGAACAAATAAAATTTGGAAATAGAGCGCTAAATTAATTCTTAATTCGTATATAGTTAATTATACTAAGAAAATACAATTTTGAACAAATTTGGTATCTATATTTGCAGTGTAAACCGTAATATATTTATCTTATAATGTCTTAAAAGACATTTCAAAATGAAAAACCTATTAAAAGATTTTTATGTGGACGAATAATTTAACGCGATAATCGATTATTATTCTAATAAATTATCATTTTTCGCGTTACAATGTTACAAATATACTGTACTGTACAAAACAGCATGTTATATGTGATGGCACTCTATATACAGTTTAAACTAAATTAAATCAAGAAACTGTTATGTATATAAAGCAGCGTTTCTTCAGTGTCTGACATACATGTAAATGTGTGTGTGATATGAAAGTAGAGAATAGTGCAAATATTTCGATGTTACCGAATGCCTCAGGCAATATATATATATATTAATAGTTACATTAGGCTTTCATGAAAAAGTCATAGGCCCATATTTTCAATTCTCTTTTAGCGATAAAAGAGAGTTGAGAATATGGGCCATAATCAGTTTCAGAGTATTATATGTAACATATATTTTAAGATTTATATATTTTCCTAAGCATTACTGCCAGTAAAAAGGAAAAAGAGAGAAAAATGCTTGATATTTTTGTATTCCGTTTTGGAGAATGATAAGAGATGATCTCTTTGATCTTGTTTTAATATTATATGTAGTAAAAATTGGATGTCTTACTAGGTTTATAGTATACATTGTATCATGATAAAGTTTTAATTAGTTAAATGGCAAGGCAGTATGCAACCTAATGTAAATAATCTTAGATTATTTAGTAAGCTATTATTATTATTAAGTGAAATGTTATCTAAAAAAAAATTTTTTTTCTGTAAAACTAATATTTAAAATTTTCTGTAAAACTATTCTGTTAGAATACACTAGATTTCAACATTCAATTACCTGAAAAATGCAGCTTTTAAAGAACACTGAAAATATATGTACAATACAAACAACAATTCACTGTACATCGATGTTAAGTGTTTAGATCTACAAACTATTAATAAGCATATCTATCGATAGAATTAAGGAGAGTTTCGTCATTGTATCACACAACGACAATAGGAACCAAGACCACAGTATAGCAAAGAGAGAAGACACGATATAGATGTGCCTTGGTGTTTTTCCGTTTGAATGATTTTAATGTTGATAATAAAAGTACTCTATTTGCTCCTTCAAAGCAAACAAATAAACTAATGCGTTAAAACATCATGAACTCTTGCATTCTGATGTGCAAATGTATATTTTTGTCATGAATAATATATATTCAGAAATACATAAAATTCAAAATATTGTCTTATTCCGATATCATCGTGTAATGAGTTCTAATACCTTCATACTCATCTTCTGTGAAAAAGCAAAAAAAACCTCTTCGTTTAGAATTCTAGATATATTTATTTTGTATTTGGCAACATGATACATTATTGTTTCGAATGATAACATCATCTCGGTAACAAGACAATTGTTTATTAAACGGTTTGGTTCCCTTTTTCTTAGTTTCCATATAAAAGGATTACAATACAGAGTTTTACTATGTATGTAGTTATTTTATATTGAAATACAGTAGAATCCCCCCCACATTGCATATACTTTCATGCAATGTTAGACATTATTCTAACACTGCATAATTCTTATGGCCAGTTGCCTGTTTAGATAATTGCATTTATATAATCTGCAAGTAATATTTATCACAAACTGTATGCAATATGGGAGCTTTGAGTACATTAATTTCCTTTATGTACAAATATAAAATCTATGTTAATAAAGTCTTTTCTGTATTTAATCTGCATATGAAATGATTACGCAAAAAAAATTGCATAAATAGAAATTAAACTGGATTTCTATAATTTATCTCCTTAAACAAATATCTCTTTTATCTGTGATGTATTATTTCCTTAAGTATTTAAAATCACTGGAGTTTAGAATTAATTAGTTCCAACCTATACAGACAAAAAGGTTCTGGAAAAAGTATATATTAGCATAAAGATCTCGTGCATATGAACATTTGGCTTGAAATTAATACATATAATATACGAATTTTTCCAAGACCTTTCTAAAATACAATTAATAATGTACATGTCATACATTCATTATGATATATCTCTCCATTCTACATATTTTTTATAAGTCAAATATATAAAAACTTATTTCGTTAAATTCCACCTGGCATTTCAAAAAGTAATAACTTTGGTAAAGGAACTGTAAATAAATACGTATTTTTACTGACTATAATAAAATCAAATAAATGTACATTGAGTCCAATCAATGACATCGACAATTAATCCAATGGGGCAACATTCTGCAAATTGGAATTAGAATACTTCTATTCACATACACACACACATACACGTCTCTCCTTTACCTTGAAGACTTTTATTCTTATAGACAAAAAAAAAGATTTATATCTACTAATTTTTTAATAGAAACCCCAAATAAAGACAGTCTTATGAGCATTTCGTAATTTACGCTTTGTATACAAAAAATCTCGAATAGAAGAGAAATCGGTAAGCTGCGACGCTCAAGACACACACATACACTACCTAAAATCTGACTTAGTAAAATCGTTTTCTACTATTTTCTTGATGCTTTTGGTAAAACATAATGGCCATGACAACACAAGCTATTAAAAAAAGCGCACCAACTAACATCAGTAGGAAAAGTTTTATTCCACTCATACTCGATTGCTTCGGATCTTCTATGCGTTCTGAAACAAGAGATTTCTATTAGAATACTAAATTTATACACATGTACAATAACAATTTATTTTTAACTGCATACCTCTTGGTGCGTCATAGAATGCTGCTGATGGCACAATTTGTGATCTGTCTTCTTGATCCTTAGGCTGTAAATTGACATATATTTTTAAGTATCGCTAATTTGTTTACTACTCTAATGAAATAGTTCACATCTTTATTTGCTAACGAGATATGTGCTTTACATGTATAATATCAAATATTTAATATAATAGAAGTATTGAAAAAGAATAAATTTAGTTTTTGCTTACATCATCTGGTAAGTCTAATTCAAACAAACGAATTGACAATATATCATGATTGTCAGACAGATCACCCGTGGTAGCAGAAATTCCAATGTAATATCCTGTTGGAAGCTTGACTTGATTCACTTGAAAGCATTGCTTCCATGCTGCTTTGTTGGAGAGATCCGTGGAAACTTCATTACAATAAGAAAAAAAACGTTATAAGAAACATAGAGTTATGTGTGAGTATATGCGTGTAATTCTGGTCGGTAAATAAGTACATATATGTATGCGTGTATACATACATTTGCAATTCAAGAAAGAGACAATTATGAAGCTGGCACAAAAAAGCAGAAAAAATACAATTCACGTAACGTGCCAGGACAAAGTACAAATGATGAATAAGAAGTATAAGAAAAGATAAAATTTAACAAACGATATATTATGACACACGCTATAGTATAAAAGACACAATATGTTTAAATGTTTAATTATCTTTACGTACCAGTTAGGACATCTCTTTCGTATCTTATAGCTAAGTGTGTATCATGTTCTAAGTTTCTGAACTTTGCTTCACAACCTGCGAGTTGCGTATGAGTGCCGTCGCGATCGTGATCGTAATGCAGAGATCCATTGTTGACCATTGCTGAGATGTAAGGATGCTGATGCTGTCACAAATAATAATATTCAAGTATCAAAAGAAGATACGGAAAAATAAAGACATAAATATGAGAATATTAAGTTTTGGATGATTGAAAACAATCAAAGTTACGTAACCTTAATCGACTACTCAAACTATAGTCAGATTTTATAAGAATGCATTATTAACATACATTATGTTGGCCATTATGATTGCTGTATGTGTCAAGTATCACTGCTAATCCTTGGAAATAATCCTGACTCCCAAATACCGGACCTGACTTCATCCTTTCCTTGGCATACCAAATGACAAAACCATCTCCAAATAATTCCTTTCCCTTTCCATGTACTTTGAATTGAATTTGCAGTTCCCAATTTCGTATATGGCACGGCTATAAACACAAGTTTAAAAATCTTAATTAGTAGACAATACATATATATCATATAGTTTTTACATTAAAAAGTTATATGTCGAAAACATGTGCAAATATAAGTAGAATATTTACCACAGAATTCCATAAGGCACCTTGTTTACTTTGTAAATCAGGTGTTAACCTGATATAATTATTGGTTACCATTGTGCTTCCCATGAAGTCCCAGTAAGGTATCGTCATACTTGTGCCTATTATAATAAACATATCTTTATAAATAAACTAAAGCATTTAAATCGTAAATATATAGAACAGTACAAATTATAAATATATAAAAGGAATGATAAATGCACATCAAATATAAATTCAGGAATAAAATAACATGTTTATTATAACCCGAATGTATAAAAGATGACATAGATTGGATAAATATTTAATAGCTAATGTCATAAATAATTAATTTACAGTCTACTTAATATATACAAGATAAAAATATATTAGAAACTCATTGCATGTTAAAACTTTCGCCGATATCATGCTATATACATCACTAATCTCTCTCTTTGAATATTTTTAATATCATATCACAAAAAAATTCTTTAAATTATCAATTTATCGATCTTCAAGAAAGTGATTTGGAAAAAAAAAATAGAAATCGCGTTCTTTTAAAAAGTGACTCTTTGATCTATACATATTTACTAATCTTGCGACACAGCTATGAAACATGTAGGTACTTATCTCTTTTTTCATTAACGTTACAATCTATGAAAAATTAATTCTCTGCATTAATTAGCCTTAGTTAGTCACCTCGTAACGTCAAACTAAGACCGTGGTCAAACCTATAGTGGACTGACTCACGGATTGCGATTAGATGATAAATGAATTAGCAAATCCTGGTGCGCGACAGGATTCCCAGAGGGAATATATAAATTAAAAGATTAGACTTCACGCATTTTTTTTAAGAAAAAAAAATGTAGGTATTTTTTTTTATTAACGCTGCTATCTTTAGAAAGTAATAAATTCTCCGCATTAATTAGTCGCCTCATAACCTCAAACTTCTGGTGGACTGGCTCGCGGATCGCGATTAGATAATAAATAAACCAGCAAATCCTCCCGCGCGCGCTGGCACGCAACAGGATTCCCAGAGAGGATCCATAATTTAAAAAAATTGAGTTCACGCGTTTCTTTTGAGAAAAAAAATCGACTCTTTGTTCCACGTATATTTACTGATCTCGCGAATGTTGAAACAGCTGCGAAAGACGTAGGTGTTTTCGTCATTAACGTCGTTATCTGTGGAAAGTAATAAATTCTCCGCATTTTAATTAGTCGCCTCGTAACCTCAAATTCCTGGCGAGCTGGCTCGGAAATTACGGATTAGATAATAAATGAACAAGCGAATTCTGGAGGGTCCCGACGCGACGGGACTTTCGCGAGATCTCGGGAGGCGCGATAAGGGAACGGAACGAAATCGGCGCACCTTGATACGGCCTGATCAGAGAGTGTTCTCGCTTCATGTAGTCCTGCGTGTTCCATTCCGTAGCGAGGGACTCCAGGACGCCGGCGAGTAGAAACAGCCACGAAATCGCGCCCATGTTGACTGCTGACTCCCGATCGTTCGTTTCGACTACAAACAACTACAAACACGTGGGTGGAAGAGTCACAGCGCGCACGGCCGAAGTAGAAACGGACAGCACCACCAGAATAAAGGCCATTCACGATTCACGCGCTCGCCGAGCTAACCAACGTCCAACTCCAACGTCCAACGTCGTCCGTCGTCCCCGACCCCCCGAGATCCGAGTCATCCGAGATCCGAGCGTCGCCGAGCGATTCGATTCGCGCCCAACGCGACACTCGACAATCGATAGTGTCGATTATCGTTGTGGCCGGTGGTCGCGAAAATTCACGCCGAGTTGACCGTCTTCGATCAGTAGCTCGTCGGTGGCAGAACGTGTCATATCTCGGCTCGCGTTCAAATCGTTGAAATCGTTTGGCGAATCCGGAAACTTCGGGATCGAGTGCCATTTCACGGGGAAAGAAAGAGAAGCTGAGAAGAAGAGTTTCACGGGAATCGAAAGTGAATCTCGCGCGCGAGAAAACGTCGGGAGTGTCTCGCGAAGTAACTTTTCGTCTTGACTAATTGAAGCGCCGTTATATCGCGATTCTGGCGATTGCCCGAGAATGATCATACATATGTTTAGGTATGTACCGTATGTACGTGCATATATTCTATAATTGGTCGCATTTATAACGACTGTTCCATTATTTTGGATACACGTCGGATCTTAATTCTACATTATATGCGTAAAATTATTGCGGCTTCGCCGCCCGGCCGTTTCGATTCAATCGATTCTTCTTATTCGAGGATCGCCACTTTGCCCGTTCGATAGTTTCAATATGGCGGTCGGTTGTGAAAACGCGCTACAGTGCTAACACGTAGGTATCGCGTTCGAATCGCACTGGTGGTTCTTGTGATTTACCGTTCGCAGAAGTGAATCTCACGTGAAACTGATCGCGTACGTCGCGTGTATAATCGGGTTATCGCGATTTCGGCAACGACAGTGAACGATCCAAAAGTTATCTCCATCTCTCCATCACTCCAGGAGCAAGGATGCACCGTCGCGGTCGTCGTGAGGTACGTATATTGATATCTTTTAATATCTCAATATCGACAGATAAAAGGACGGATGGTAACGTTACGTTACGTTTCGTTTCGCGTGCGTAATTAATGTAGAAACTCAATCTTTACGGTTCTTCGCCGTCTGTATTCGCCGAAAAGACGTCGGTCGCGCGAGCCTCTCGAAGTGGGTTTTTCGCGAGACCGTTGGTCTTATAACAGATTTCAGACGTGTGTTTCATCGTCCGAACGTATCTCGCGGCTATACATTCTGATTTTCCGAGCATCGATTATGTTTTGATGTCTACGTTGCAGGCATTAAGACCTTTTTATTGATTAAGAGTCTGCAGGTACCAGACAAATCAAATTCAGATGATACATAGAATTGAGAATTTTATTATTGTTCAACAAGCATTCAAAGTAATATATACATATAAAAAACTTGTCTAAAAAAATTCAAAAATTAACGATATTCTCCAGTATCGATATACATATTTCAATCAATATATCGAAATACTATGTATTTCGATCAAATACGCCGAAATATCGATATTTTACGCTCCTCCATACATCCCTAGCTTCAATTCGTACGCGAGCGCGCGAAAGCGACGACAACGCCACCGCAAATGCCGCCATCGCCGTTCCATGGCCGCCGCGTTTGCACCCGGGATTGTGTCATTACTGTCATTGTGTGATTTCGCCGGACGCACACGAGGAAACGGCGAGGGCTTGCCGGTCGTGTATGTATGTACACATGTATGCGCCGCACACACGCGCGGTCGGTCGCTCCTAGTTCACGTTCACGGGTTCACGGTCAGTTCGAGTCAATTCCGTTCCGTGCACGATTCCCTCGATCGAGTCGTCGCCCGTAATCCGACATACTCCGAAGCTCCGCGGGTCGCCTCTAAAGCCATCGTCGAGAGCCGCGATCCCGGTCGTCTCGTGCGAATTTTTTTTTTAAAGCGTCTGTGAGAGAGCGGCCGGCCGCTGACGCGCATCCGCGCCTGCGCACGTGCTCGCATCCATCGTGCCCTCTCGTTGTGCGTCGTCGCCGTCGTCGTGCAATCGGTCGGCGGTTGTATGGCGTCCTGCGTAGTACGTACGTGCGCTTGAACTCGACGGAGCCGTTCGTCCCGCTCTTCCGGCTCTCGTGCACGAGATACCGGCGCCCGCATTCGTACGGCGAGGTCCACGTCGCGAGTAATCGGCCGCGACGAGCGTAAGAAAGGGCGATTATTAATATTTGAGCGGAGGAGGAGGCGAGAGCTAGCGGAATAAAGAGAGAGATCGAGCGAGAGGAAGGGAGAGAGAGAGAGAGAGAGAGAGAGAGCGTGTGTATGCGTGTGTGAGAGAGTGCGAGTGGAGTAATAGTAGAAGCAAGATCTTAATTTGCCGTATACGCTGTAAGTGGGGGACCTCACGCGGGCTTGTTGCGTTTGCACGCAAGTAAGGATCGGCAGACAAAAAGAAAAGAAAAAAGGGCGTGGAGATTAATCGGGCACAACTAATAGGCACGCCGCTAATCGCAGTCGTGGCCATGGGTAAGACGCCAAAGAAGGCGGCCCCTGGGGGCGATGAGAGGAATTTGTACGTTCGGAGGCTCAAGGCAACGACCGCGCCGTCGAGAGCTTCTGAATCTAGCTTGCCCGAGAGACAGCGCGAGTCCGAGATTTCGAACAGGTTTGTAGAAACAATCAGCAAAAACAGCGAATCGCAAGTTCCGCCAGAGTTTCTCAGTCCGCGCGGGATGTACGTACGCTTGTTTCTCTCTCGAGTCTTGCCCTCCGGTCAACTCTCCCTGGGCCATCCTGGAGTGGAGTTGGCCTTGGATTTAGTTGTAAACTGTTTGCGCACGTTGGCATTTCGATGCAACGCCTGGAACTTGTTGGTTGCTTGCCGCTGTAGTTTACAGGGTGTCGGAGCTTTGTGTTCTGTAACTGTTTGCTAATGAATTGGGAGACTGGGGGCTATCGAGATCACATCTCGTAGCGTTTCTTAAATATATCTCTGCGATACTCTGTAATCGTATCATGTAAGTGTCACAGAATTTTGATATGAAGAATTAATTTGGCTGGTAATCCAGATATCATCTTTAAAATAAGAGTCGAGTCGAGTCGAGTCGAGTCATTTTAAGACATTTTGAGATGAAATAGATTGATGAACAAGACACCAATGTGTTTTTCAGGTTTTTTATTTTACAAAGAGAATATTATGACGATGCATGTAAGAAACAAAAAGATATTTTTATTTTTAGACATGAGAAACTTTGGTTTATCTTCTTTACTTTTGAATTTGTTCCTCTCATCACCTCCAGCATTTCTTGCTCAAAGGCCATTTGCAACATGGCTTATCTCTTCATTGATTGTGAATATCTTATTTTTGTTTTAGGCCAAAACTGACTGGAATACAGAAAAAAATACCGTCTGGACCAGGAAAGAATTTTAAGGTATAAACTTTTAATTTCTCTTAATTCCTTATTTTATTATGATATATTTCAAAATTGTTATCTGAAACAATACATGTATATAATATGATTATTTTGATTGTAATATAAAAATATTAAATAATTATTTAGAGATTATGTTATAACATATTCATGATTAACATATTCAATGATTGAAATTTATTACGTTTTACGTATTTAATGTGTTGTGCTTTATCTGTTTGGACAATATTAAGTATTAATTTCTTAAAACAACACTGATACTCTACTAAGAACCTTTATTAAATTACTATTAAGATAATGTTATCTTTTAGGGCTGACATCACAGTCTCCGATTAATGTGATCCTTCGATTAAACTCACTCTGCATCTCTTTCTAACTGTCCCCCTAGAAAGAGACGAAGAGTGAGTTTAATCGGAGGATCACGTTAATCGGAGACTGTGATATCGGCCCTTAGAAGATTAGGTATGGGCTTATCACACAGTTCGAATTTATAACGATACTATTTTATGTATTATAATGGTTTGATATTGTTTGTGTGTAATATGTTTACAGGTCGGTTTTTTTATTTTCTTAGCTAAATCAAATATTTTATAAATGTATGTTATCAGTTATTAACAATTTTATATATCTGTGCCTCCTTACATTTTATAATTTATATATAGAGAAAGAAATGGAAAGAAAGGAAGAGACAGTAAGAAAGTTAATTGAAAAATCTAATTTTATGTAATATAAAAATATTTTATCTGTATTAATTTATTTACTAATATTTAGTAACAATTTGATTCTTACTTGCTAATTTTATGAGAAAAATTTTCGCTTATATACATATATATTTACATATATTTTCAGATTTAATATAATTAAAATTGTAGAAAAATATGCATAAATATTATGTATAAATAAGAATATTAATTAAATATAATTCACAAAATAATTGTAAATTTATTGAAACGTACAAATAGCTCATGCTAATGATAAGTCTATGACTTTCAATTATTTGTTAAGTTCTTTTTGCATTGCCTCTTGGGTTTTTGCAATGTGGAAATAATGTATGTTATAGAGCAAACTTCGTCCTCCAGCAAAAGTTGAACATCAAGCAATAAAGCAATTAAAAGTACTAATGAAAAATCCAGAAACCAAAAGTGCGGAGATGCAGCTGGGATCGGAAGAAGCTGAAGTCAAGTTGAATGTTTCAATTCACAAAGAAAATGTTACAGAAGAGAACAGTAACAACAAAACTATTGAACCTGAGAAATCTACTGTGAGCAAAGAATATATTGATCATTCCTCCGAACAGATGTCAAGCGAACTTCAAACTTCTACGAAAACTAACCAGGAAGTTATATTTGTGGAGAGCAAAACTGTTTCCCAAGAAAAACAAGAAAAAGAGGAAGTCTTATTAGAAAATGTTAATGCTGAAACCAAAGAAGTGGAAGAGCAAGATGCGAATGATATTAAATTAACATATGAAATTGATCAAAGTTTGGTAAACAATGGAGAAGAAAAATTAGACGATAAACCAAAGGACAATGATAAGGGAGAAGAATTGCCTCCGGTACAGGAGGAGATGAAGAACGGTATAAATGAAAAAGAAGAGATGCGAAGCGAAGCTCAAACCGATAATGAGAGCTACTCGGTCGACATTGTTGAATCCACAACGTCGGAAGTATTCGAAATGTCGGAATCCGTTACACAGAGCGACACTCAGAAGGATAAAGAAAAGATCGATGACGCTGCAAATGATGCATCATTCATTTCTTACGATTCATCTATAATGCTAAAAGATGTACAAATCAGACTCAACGATTGTCTGAAAGATAATTCGAAGCTCTATGACGTAAGCAATTCGGAAGGCATGCCGAGTCAACATTTAAGAGACCTGTCATTTGGAAAGACGCTGAGAAACATCTCGGGAAGACATTCCATCGGTAGACTGCGTCACGTTACTTTCCGTGAGAGAAGGATATCACCGAATAGTTCTCTTTTCGTGAATACATCGACTATGTCTATGCCGCAGGATGAAGGAACAGAAGCTAAAGTCTTACATTATGGTAGCGGTTTACTATCCGACAGTTTCTCTACGAATGGTAGCCCATTGGACAGAAAACGTAAAATTGAAACAGAAAATTGGAGCTCGGTGAAAAAGCAGAAAACGGATGGAGAGGGTAGTTTACTAAGTACATCTATAAATCTGTTGAAAGGTTTGCGCATACCTAGCATGCAGGTATCCACGCCGAAAGCCACACCTTATAAGTTCGACTCTACCAAGTTAGACATTAGCGGGATAAAGAATGATGACAATAAAATGACGGCTGAACCAACTGAGAGTACAAAAAAATGGTGTGTTATCATGTAAACTATCATGGACAGTCAATGTGTCATTATACAGAAAAAAAGGGGAAAAATTTTTATATTTTCGAGAAAAGTACCAAAAAATACACAACTAGAAGCATTGATTTTACCTTTTGCTAGTAAATAGTTTCTTTTCTAATTAATTAATTAAAAATAACTGTATCCTCATTTTATTGTTTTTAAAATTTTTTTGAACAGGGGTTGTATTTCTTCTCTAACTTTCGGAAAGTTTTTTCGAAATTTTAAAATATAATATAGCTACATTTTCAACAATTAAATTAGAAGAATTCAATGCTATTTCCACCGTGTAAATTGCTAAAATTGTTGTAGTGCATAATTTTTCTATATCAATTTTGGGATAAAGTTATTTAGAAAGGAAAGAATAAATTATATAGTGAAGAGTACAATTTTATTAACTTTTGACATGACTATTTTACAAATAAAGACTTGATTCTATGAAATGTACCAACATTTAATGCGGTATAATATAGAATATGATAAAACCCACATGTACAGAAATGTAATGTGTTTAATTTTAGTATATGTTTCCGACCTATGATTTATGATTTATAATTATCTTTAATGTTTTAGATAGATCATGATAAATAGCTTTTACTCCTATAAATAAAAAAGAATCCGTAACGTAGCGTCATATTAATCTAACAGAATGCTTATTTGGGAATAATTTCTTGAATATTGTTTTATGCATATGTTATCTCATCGATATTATCGTTAGAAAATTCATATTTCATATCCGGCGCTTATTCATACGATGTAATACTCATATGTAATATTAGAAAGATATCTCTCCGTGTTTAATTCTTAATAACGAAATATAATATTTATATTTCTAATTTGTAATTCGTTGAATTTGACAAGGTGATTAAAAATATATTGTGTCCACCACAAATTGAGTTATCACGAACAAATTTTTGCAAGTTAATTATAATACGAAATTATATATATATATTTTTTCTAGCAAATTGTTACTACCAGATAAGTTGCAACGTTACTATTGCATTTATAATAGCAGCGTTTTATGTTTTATGACCTACTCTATGTAATGAAATATTGTTGATTATTATAAACAATCCATAACACATATAAAAGAAGATTCGATGATTACATATTATATAATATTAAGTATATAATTTTTTATTGATACAAATTATTTCTATATATTTTTAAAAAGAACTTGATAATTATTCATGCAACTTATTCGGAATATTTATCGAAAAATATTAACATCTAAAAGTCGACAACTGTAAAAATCGAAGATATAAGATATAAATGCGAAATTGTACGTTATTATACAGTGTATCTCAAGAGCAAAACAAGAAATGACAAAGAGAAAATGTGTATCTTTGAAAAAAAAATTTTATTTTGCATACAATCTTATTTGTCAAACTCTTGCATTCAAGACCTCTCATTTGCCATAGATTTAAATATATTCTGATGTTATCCATTAAGGATGATATTACGTTGCCTTTATATTAAATCTTTGTTGGGATATATACATAGCATATATATGTATCGAGCTAGAAATATTACTTCGACCTTCCATCATATAATAAATGAGGATTAGAGACTATCAAATAATTCGACCAAAGCGATTTCCAGTGTCAGTCGATCTATTCGTTTAGGTCTGTCGAGGATAGT
This sequence comes from Temnothorax longispinosus, assembly GCF_030848805.1. Lineage (NCBI taxonomy): Eukaryota > Metazoa > Arthropoda > Insecta > Hymenoptera > Formicidae > Temnothorax > Temnothorax longispinosus. The sequence goes on along the minus strand of NC_092359.1, from coordinate 24,556,334 downwards.
TATTAATTTTTAAAATTGTACATTATACCATTGCGAAAAAAGTGGTTTATATATTACAATATTGGCTAATTTTCTTATTAATACAAAAAATGTAATTTAAATCAATAATTATTCAGGACTAAACGAATAATCGTTAGGACATACTTTTATACTTCGATCAGTAGAAACATTAGAGATATACCTAAGAGTGTACATAGGATGAGATTTATAATAAACTCTCGAAACTACAAGCAAGCTTGTTCATTGATTATTTCACCGAGCAACTCCACAAATCTTTATCTCTGCGTTAACAAGAATAAATCTTGGATTTTAAATACGAGATTATCGTGTATTCTTACTTAATAATATGTCAGATAATCATGTTATGTTTACTATACTGCTGAATTTACATTATTAACTTCGATTGTATATGTTTCCAGTATGTTTTTATATCTTTGCAGTATATTTCTTATAAACGCTATTAAAAAATGTAGGACGGATACGCAGAAAACTTTTGCCGATATTGCCGACGAAAACATATCGAAGGCACCTGTTTTCGCAATAAAAACGCAAGAGAGTAGTATAGAGTCTCGAGAGATTTAAACGGGTAAAGAAACAATCTCGTATCTTTTTCTTTTAGTTCTTTAGTTTTTCTTCTTCAATCACATTCCAAAAATACGTTAAATCAACAACTGCGAGAAAAGATGTACTTTTCGTCGGACGGATGTCCTAGTTAAATTGATATCATTAATTCAGAGGCGTTGCAAATTGTTAATCACGTTTTATAATTCACATATTTGAATGACGTTTATTCGCTTGAAATCTTAATCGTCATTCTTATTTTAAAATCGCCTAATTGGACATATAACATGGTTATTTATTATATATAAGAGATTATTGTTTTGTGAAAAAAATTGTTTTATTTTTTAAAAGAATGTAATGGATGTGTTGAGTTAACATCTGAAATTATATATTAGAAATGTTAGTTTATATCTTTGATAATAATTATAATGTGAAGACACATCGAATTAAAAATTATAATTTACTATATAATATATTTACATGTTAATTTTATCGATAAGAACGTAAAAATCGTTTGACGATATATTAATGTCGAACGAAATTGGAACAGCTAAATTCTTAAAGCACATAATTCTCGTCTCAGTCATATGGTATATTTCGGTGGTGTATGTATATTAAGACTTCCTCTTTAGACGAAATTGCGCCAATTATGCTTAAATTTGATTCGTTAGAATTTCTGCCTTGATCAATCTTCGTAATTAATATCGCCCTTTTCTCTCTGTCTTGATTGGAAAGGTCCTACAATTATTTTGAGATATATTTTAATAAACGTCGTGATAAACGTTTCGCTAAACATTTTTATTAACATTTTTATTGTTAATGTACATGATTTTAATATAAACTTGTAGCGACCAAAATAATACACAGTATAAGCTTTGTTATAATTATAAAATAGAGCTTATTGATTATTAAGATATTATGTCGACTATTGTTAGAGTAATATAGTCGACGATATTATATCGAAATATAATAGTATAATTTAATATAAATTTCATACATTTGAGCATTAAAAAGTCCCTTAGCTTGTTAGATATAAATAAAAAATATATATTAATATTTCTTAGCGTTATACAATATTTAATGGTCCATTTATTTCCTACCGTTATTATATTCTTACATTCTATAATCGTATTTTGATTATAACAAATAGGTATATCTGTGCAATCTATTCAAGTTTCGAGAAATAATTAGTCAAATTAAAGAATTTCTTTTCTTAAAACGCCAGTTGTTAAATCGAAAAAAAGTCTTTTACAGGTACCGCATTTATCGGAGAAACGTAAGTGTTTTATAATATGAAGATACATAATATCATTCACGAGAAAATAATAAATAATTCATTTTTGAGTTAATCTTTTATTAAATATGACAAACATATGCACATTTTTTTATATTTTTATGAATATTTCTTATTCATTTATTTTATGATATGGTATATTACGTAATTGTTTTTCATTCGTCATCTTTTTTTGGATCAAACGTATCGATTGATACGTTCAATGTCAATCTTCATTTTTCTTCTTTACGACAATGGCTGCGGCCCACTTGACGCTACAAGTGCTTCGAAGCATTCCTCTTCTCTTTTCTTTCAATGAAGAAAGAAGGAGAAGAAGAACGCTCCAAAGCATTTGTAGCGTCAAGTGGACCGCAGCCAATGTGATATAGATAAGACTTGTGTAAATAAAAATTGTGGACTGATGCACCGCAACATACCATATCATACTACTCTGAATTCTTGATTCCGCGGTTAGCGGAACCGCGAGCAGCACGCCCGAGATACGTTTCTGAAATTTAAGGACCGGTTGCGGCGTCAAGTGTCAACGGTGTAGAATGCATATCATAAGCGCGAATGAAATTGGAGCATGCTGCGGTGCAGCATCCCACGCGTTATTGTCTCTGCCTTTCACCGTACATTCAATTAGCGAGTTCGACCTACGTACATCCCTCTCTTTTCGTTGTCAAATTGCACTTCTGAAAACACTACAGAGAGACGGTTATACGTCTGTAAATTGTAAATTGATAATTGCACAAATTTGAATTATTTGTGTCATGCTATAATTATGTGTTATGTAAATCTGCATAAGTTTTATTGAGACTTTTCTTCAAAATATATTAAAATAGATATTTGAAACGGAGATAAATTGTCCTGCGATTATTAAATATATGAGTATATTATTTTATTATTAATTTATATTTAATTAAATCATTTGAAAATTATTGTACAGTTTCATTTACCTGGGGCTGATTTCTACAGTGTGGAGACTACTTGCACTTAAAAAATTTCATGTATGTGAAAAATGTTTTCGTATCATGAATATGTTTTTGAAAGACAATTCTGCATGAATTTCTTTTCTTTTTTTTTATAGAAAAGTCGCAGTACTTTAACAAGTTAGCACGACGGCTCTGTGAAGGCAGGGACCTTGACAACCTTCCCGAAGTCCCGGCCACAGGACCGACCTGATCCTGGTCCCGTGCGGATTCGGCGAGGCGTGATGCCTCACGTGTATCTCTCGGCGGAACTCCAGACTTTGCGCCGCATCGAGCACCAACGGCGTGGAACGTGCCAGGCACGCCCAGGCCAAAGTGGAGCACGCGGTGGCGTAATTCTTGACCTCGGCGCAGCCACGCAGACACGGAAAGTCGTACAGTGTCCTCTCCAACTGGTTGACCACCTGCTCGGCGACCTCGCGGGAACCGGTTTGCGCCCCGGAAGTGGCCAGCTGTCGCTTTATGCATTCATCGAGCTCTGGAGTCGCCGCCGCCGTCTGGGCCGCGGTCGCGCCGTTCAGGATTTTCAAGGCTTCCAGGCGCCTCGACGTCTGGACCATGCCGGCTAGACGCCACGAGAGCTGCAAAGGTCAAGACATGCCGGTTAACGGACGCTGCAATTGGTAAGTCCTTTAATTCCGTTCTAAAATATGCATGTCGCTAGATAAATTAATTAGTATTAACTTAAAATGATTTAAATGTTTATCCGTGGACAATTTCAAGTCGATATCTACAAATTAACACAGCTGATATTGTAACTAATCTTGTTTTAAGAAAGTATCATGACTTATCAGCACTGACACACCTTTACGGTCGCCACGTTCTATCTACAAACACATTCAAGATACATATGAGGATGAAAGCTTCCTCGTAAAAGAAAATAAAAATGCACGAGGCAAATAGTAGTGAGGAAGTGCCTCTGCCGTGCTTATTTTACCGGAAAATCTGTGCGCGAAACTAGATAGCGACGGAAATACCGGCGGAAAAGCAAGTTAGATATCTCGTCTGCATTATTTAAGAAAGTGGTTGCCTTTCGTACTTTATTTGATACGACAGTAAGCGGCGAAGAAGCTTTCTTTAAAGGACATTTTACTGGATTTCGGGTCTTTGAAATGTCGATCAGTGGCTGCCAATATTTCGTTCGTCCTTCAATGCTTTATCCTGTCTTGGAGATATATTTGCATGAGAGGTAGCGAAAAAGTTCATACATATACATTAAGCTATTTCAGGCTTATAATTAGTATAAATCGTATCGTCGATTGAAATCCACTGTGTATTCACAATGGAATTAGTTGCCATGCAGTTGCTTGTTTGAAAACGACGCGTGTTGGATTCGTGGCTTGGCCACCAGTTCCTGACATCGTCGTCGAAATCACACGCGGTGACACTTCTCGGGGAAAATATGTATTTTGCGAATCGTCGGGTTATCGACCAAGTGACAGCAGTCCATTCTACAAGGTGACATAAACGCGCGCGCGTGAGGTATCGAGGAGGAATAGTCCGTGTTAGCGCGTGTGTGTCGCTTTCTTCGTGGATATTTATTTTAGTTCATCGATTTCTCAGATATCCGTGTGAAAGGCACCTGTATGTATCCGTGTAAATATGCAAAGTACCTAATAGCCTCAGGCTGACGGACTAGGCGTCTCTCTCTCTTTCTCCGTCGCTTGCCGAGTATACTCTATCGCAAAAGTGTGCTTCCCCTTCGGCTCCCCTCTTTCGCACCACCCGATCATCATCTCTTCGCTCTTTTCCTCCCCGGCGGCTTTGACGTTAATGGTCCATCGATCGGGCGGGAGACAGGTGCGTGGTGGTAGTAAAAATAATCTTGCAGCATACTTATATATACAAAAACTGTCGATCCTCTGCTCGAAATTCATTTTAAGATTAACTCCCGCGTATAAAAAGTTATCTCTCGCACTCTCGTTCACGGCTATCCTTTTTTTCCCCCCATTGCGTTTCACTTTCCACTTACAAATAAAAAGAAATATTAAAAGCCAATACGCTGGAAATGGAGTTTGCACGTACTGTTTTGCAAAACACCCATTTTGTTTTAAATAATGGAATTTCCTCCGAAAACACGCGCAATTTTAAAGCACACTCCGTTCGCACTTTGCATTCTGCTGCTAATTAAGAGTTTTGTGTTTTTATGCGGATTAATATTTCGCGAAGGCATACCGACTTTTTCCCGTTTACACTGCAATTACTTTCATTACGCGATCATAAAATACAGTCTGTATATAAAGTGCAGTTATTAACGCAAGAAAAATTCGTTTAATTAAAAAACATCAAGAATTAATATTAATAATCGCGTACACCCCCCTTTGAATAATTAATTTAAATTTTGTACGTATTTGCAATGTAATAGCCGCTTTTAAAATTTTAAAAAGTATGTCGTACGAGAGGTCGGTAATTTTTTGCTCAAAGACTCCGTTGATCATAAAATGGAGTTTTCCGCTATAATGAAATTATTTGGATCAACGAGACGACACGGCGCGGACGCGAAATGGGTCGCTTTACGCTTCATCTACAATGAAGAATTTACTTTGTAAATACCGGTTTAAAGTAGCAGATAAAAGAAATTTATCACTTCTTTACACAGTGTGAGATCCGAAGATCTATAGATTTTTAGATGTAATATTGCGCGTCGCTATTCTATTGATTCTATCGTGCGTCCTGTATTCTCACTCTTTTAAATCGCACTCGTCATGACCTGAAATTGAACGAATTTTTTCTCCTTCGTGTATTCTCTACTTTCGAAAAAAATGCACAGAATCATACTTTATACGCACTTCACGTTTCTATTCCTTCGCACATAATTAGTCTTGATCAGTTTGATAGAGAAAAAGAGAAAGAGAGCGATTTCTCTTCGTCAGAGCAAGCGAAGCATCAACAGTCTGAATTGCGAGCAACTGAAAATAGAGGAGCTTCTGTAAATTAAATTTCAGGGGTAGATAAGCAGGATCTCATTATCTGCTTGACTTCGCGCAAACTTTAATTAAAAAAAAGTTTGATATTATAAACTTGTCTATCGAAATTTAATATTTAAACGTTGTGGAAAACGACAACTTTCTGTTGAGTTGTTGCCAGGGGGGAAGATATTGACTGCGGATAACATACATATTGCTCGCGGAATATTTTCGACGAAAAGGAAACGCGGTAGTAGATCCGGTATGGCGTAGCCTTTAAAGCGTGATTACAGCACGTGTAAACACGGAGCGCGCGCTTGCACACGGAGTGCATGCAGGCCTCGGTGTCCTCGTTGGCACCCGGCTTTCATGTTATCTGACGTGAGAGTGCAAGTGGAGAACAAGTGTTTGTCGACATACCGCAACACTCTCGGCCGAGTGTGTGCGTTCCCATTAGATTTCGTCGACTCTCTGTCTTCCTCACGACACACAACCGCGACTTTTTCGATGCTGGCGGAACATTGAAATTGATCGTGGACGCGCGTGAAAGGTTTACGATTTATCTGTTTCGTCGCGTCTGATTGAGATGTATCCCAGGTGCGGTATATTGAAAGCATCAAACTCTACTCTTTTACATACGCACATCACTGTAAATCCAAGTGTATTATTTTAGTTGAAATTCTCCTTACACATTCCTTACCATTTTAAATCGTCATTTAACGCGATTGAACGTATTAACTTTTAATTTAATCCGATTAAATATTTAATCCGAGTAAATGACGTAATTTAACACACAAGAAATGTGTAAAAAGAGTTTCAGTCAAAAATAATACACTTGGATTTGCAGTAATGGGAAAGTCTAAATCCTAATTTTGCCAACATATTTTTTAGAGACATATGTTATGTCTTATTGTATATTACTAGTGATAAATGATCAAGCTGATGTGATGTCGTTAGCTTTCAATGTCGCGACAGCACGACATTCAGTTTCCATAGCGATTTGCGAAGTAACAGTCAATGTCGTGATACTCGTGATGCAATGTCACGCGAAAATGAGCTTGGCGAGCTTATACGATAGTTCATAGTACGATCATCCTTGTTGACACGCGATACTAATGCGACTTTATTTTTAGAAACGTGTTTATATTTGGAGTAACAGAATCTGAAAGGAGCAATACGCTGCTGGTGTGATTAAAAAAGTTGAAAAATGTTATCCAATTTTCAATATCTGCTTTCGAATAAAAATATTCATGTCAGCTTGATTGCGTAATTCAATTAATGCAGATGAGTTTTTAAATTATCAAAATTAACGCATCGACGCATGCGTGTGTAATATATTAAAAAAGATTTGTATAAAACAATTATGTTACGCATATGAGAAACATTTTTCGGGATATACATTAAATAGCTTAATCTCTCACTCGATGTAATTACGGTGTAACAGATTTCGCTGTGAGTTGGGGTGTAATCCAATATCTCGCTGCATGTTCTAAAACCTTTGACATGAACTGCGTTTGCTCTTGACAACGTATATACAATTCTTGTAAGCTTATCTAGGTTCGTGTGCACGTGTGTATCAGCTTAATTATGTATGCATTACACTAATAGCTCATTTTTTAGATGACTTTCGTGGATTTTTATCGCATCATCGTCTCTCGAATTTATTTCTCATTTATTATACAAACGAGATTCGCACACACTCCGGCTTCAATATGCAATTGCAGTATAAAACTGGTATACGAGGATGCAAATTTGTTTACAGTGTACGTTAAACAAATAGCTTTATAGTTTATTTTTCTAAAATAAACGGTGAACATTTATAATATTTTTCCGAGAATTAAATTACATCTATTGATTTAAACGAAAGGATCTTTTATTTCATTACGAAATAATTGAAATTTGTTTATTTTGGCGCTTATTGATTTACGTGTGAAGCAATATGCTGGAATAATTAATTGTACGTTTATAGGAACAGAGGAATCGAAATGGCTTCCTATATCGTATGTTTGAAGTAATTAAAAAAAAAAAAGGAAAATTATATATAACGAATCATTAGGTGTTTGTAGGAATCACGCTACGTAAAAAAAATGTGCTTATTTTTATTGCAATATACCTAACATTTCTTTTCACGTTGGAGAGAAAAAGAGAAAAGATGAACCGTGCAAGAAGTTCAGCTAAAACGAACAGGCCTATTGAAAACTTAGGTATGTTATGATTGTTATTACTATCTCGTATAGTATTAATCGCATTTTTATTAGCGTAATTTATTAGCGTAAACACGTGTTTGCCAAAATGTTAATTAGATTGCAATCAAAATAAGCAAATTTCTTTTACGTAGCGTGATTCCTACAAATTTAATTAATTGATTAATTATTCATATGATCGTGTATTAACGAAATCAAACAGATACAGGTAGTCGTCGATTAATTGGTTCTGTGTTATTGAAAATTACGCAATTCAAGATTCCAGATATATACGCAATAGGGCAGTTCCAAGAAATTATTTAAAAAAACTTTTAAAAAACAACAAGCTCTATCCCCGCATCTACGTATGTGGGTATATTTTTTTTTATTGAGTGAACGTGTTATTCCAACTTTGTGTAACTCAAGGACCGTGTTATTCAAGAGTTGTCAATTTTTTACCATGCTATTCGAGACCCCGTGCAATTCAAATACCGTTATTATTCGAGGGCCATCTGTATTAGCCTATAATAAACTAGACTACAATATTAAGTATATTTACTGGAAAACTTTTTATTCGTATTTTATTAATACAGCCGCGAAACGGGACAGTGACGTATTGTGCAACCGGTGAATATACGTAATGCAATTTCGTGCCTGCACGTGGCTAATTCGTACACGTTTCTGCGGATGATCGAGTGCTATTCATATAATAATTCGCGGCCGCATCGTTGCGCCTTTTGTCGGCCACTTTCATATGACGAAAGTCACGTTAAATTGATCGACGAGAAAAAGTAGGATTTCCGCTGGTCTAGTATGACTTCTCATTTTGCGATTTATGTATAATACTATATGTCGAACATCGCTGATTAATTTATCATATAATTTAAATTTATCTTTTACTTAAAACATTTTTGATTAAATATTTGATTTATATTGATATATTTTATTTTTTTGTTAATATTAAAATTAGAATATTATTCAAAAGAAATAGGACCATGAGATTTCAAGTACGATTAAAAAGTAGTTATTCAGTTGACAAGTAATATCGCAGTTTTTAGCGAAAAGAGAAGCACCTTTTGGTTCAATTTACAATTACTCGACTTAAAATGAGACTCACCACCACCACCGAGTAGAGAATCTTCGCTTTTAAATCAGGAGCGTCCTTGAGGGACTCCAGGGCGTCCAGGGCATCCAGGGTATGCAAGTTGGCCTGGGCGTAGAGTGCGCCGTACCTCTCGGCGAGCTGTTCCACTGTGATACTCGTCGAGGTTAAATCCGAGCAATTTTCCTCCACGCTGAGTACCTCGCAGTTACTACCCGTTACAACCGGCTCCGGAGTCGGGCTACAACTCTCGTCCGTGTGGTAGCCAGCACTGCTGGACTCCTCCTCGTAGTCATCGCCGAGATTTTCGTCCAAATGGAAAACCTGCACGGGAGAACTCGTGATATAGCACAGGCTTTAGACGCACAAGTGCTTGGTTATAAAACACTGTCTTTTCGTCTGCAGATAGTTTTATACATTTTTGAATATTCATTTTTTGAATATTCATTTTTATATCTGAATATTTATTTTTTTTGCAACGAGTATCTCTATTGACTAGAGATACTCATCTAAAGATTGACTAGGGATAAACACCTGACTTGACTATGCTTTAATTTTTTAGGGCATGTTTCCTTTCTTCCTATCTTTAAAATATTAACTTGATGGATTCGTTGTAATTTTAAATTTTGCACTGGTTTTATATTATAATTCGTAAAACTTTGAAAAACTTTCTTATCTTTTAAATTATTATATATGCTTAAACAGTGTTTCTGTGGGCATGGAAAGTAAAAAGAAAATCAGGGAACTTGAAAATTAGCGAATATCGGAATAGGCTGAGATAACTGCGAAAAAATGTTAGAATTTATCGTGCTTATGACAAATGAATCAAAAATTGTTTAGCTGATATTATTTATTTGTCAATCAATCTTTTATTATATCTTGAATTTATAAAAAAACATTGAAAAAGATAACGTTTTGCTTTCACGTAAATTACGTTACACTATCGCGTGAAAGACTAGAGTACTATTATCATACTAAAGCAATCGAGTGGATGTACTATGGAGAAACTTATACTAATCGTAGCAACCACTCTTTGATCCACTCGTTTTCGATTGGGATTTGCAGTCGACTCCGAGCTTCCAATTAAAATGCACTCAATGGAAAGCAATTAACGCGTTTTGGCATGCCGTGACCGATTTTCCAATTCAATTCTGTTATATAACAATCTAGGTGCCACTATTTCCACTCTTTTTACAACTCCCCATTATTGCCGTCCGCAAATGAGAGTAAATAAGATAATTATTCGCGTATTTTTGTTTCCAATTTGACGAGATAGTAATGCAATCGTGAGAGCACCGCCGTGCGCATTCATTATCGAGAATCCGTTTAAACACCTGACGATAGCAGGATTCGCCGCATTTCCAACCGAAATCTCGCTAAATTTCGTGAAAGGGTGAACGTTGTGCGTTTCGCTGGAAACATTTTAGACACCGTTTCACCGAATATCGTCCTCGATCGAGCTGGACGTGATTATTTTTGTCATCAAAGCGTCGTCCTTCCATTCTTGTCTCACTCAAAAAGAGGGAAGACAAAGGTAATGTGTGTGCAAACTAATTTCGTTGTTCGTATTGCCCGGCGAAATAGAGAGATTGCTATTCCCGTAGGCGGACTTGTTACGCCGCGACGCGTCACGTAAATAGCACTGGTCGCGATCGGGATGTTGTGTTTTGCGTTTTTTCAAAACGCCGCTGAAAACCCTGGGCGTATCAGTCAGCAACACGACGCAGGATTTAATTTGCAATCTTTATTGCGCCGCGAAGCTCCGCGCGGCGACGCAACGGACGCGGCAGGCAGCCGGACGCCGAACGCCGGACGCGTGAAATATTTATCACGTGTGTGCGTCGTCGTTCCCAACGGCGATAATTTATGACTTGGCACTAATATATATATGCGCGATATTAATCATAACGCCCGTATTAACGCTTCGCGTACATTAATACGTCGCGCACGCGCGCGCTCGAAAACATGTCTCTCATGAATGTTGTATATTGACTTTGCGATAAATTCGACGAGAAAATATTACTCGAAACTCCGTAATCGTGTCCTCAATCGTAAATTATATAGAAAGAAAACATGCGAATTATGGAATTTGCAATAAATCGCATTGTCCATAGCGCGCGCTCATTTTTTGCACTCGATTAAAAAATATAACTTTTATTTGATTCGCAATAATGGGCAGGTTATTACGTACGTTATTATTAACGAAACGCATGTGCGAGCGCATGCGTAGGGCATTTAATATGCCGTATAATAATATTTTATTCCGACTCAAGTTTCGAAGCGATGACGTTCGCGTATCAAATATGCGCTATATGTGCTTATATATGTGCTATATCCATTGATGGAAATAATTTATGCACAGTTTCTGCTCGCTCGAGTTTAAACTCGGTGTGTTTAAACACAGATCTCACGTACGTTGCCATATTCGTTTTAATTTGTACCCTATCCAGGTTGACAATCCCGCCTCGTTTATTTGTTAATTCGCGTGCAATTTATTTCGACGATTGATATTGAGTTGCTTGCGCGTTTACGGTGCCATATGCCACTGTCAGCTTAGTCGGGAGGAATCGAATGTAAGCAGGTACAGGAATAAACTCGTGTAATTTAGGTCCGCCGTAGGGGCTCTTATGGGATTCCACAGTGGTTACACATGGCGCCTTTGACATCGTCCGTGGCTTCGTCTTGGACGCGTCAGCTGCCGGAGTCGCAAGCCGCAATCTCGCGGGAATCGTAGCAGTTGCACGTGTTGTTGTCGTATGTTTCGGGGTCATTTTCTCGCGCCTGACGGCGCAGATTCTTTGCCATTCTTATTGTTACGACCGACCATGCGGGCTTCTCACGGAGCTCGAAAAATGAATCGCCGCGATCGTATACGACGCACCCATTGTTCTAGTAGTCCGCCGTTTCTGTGTTAAACCCTTTCACGCTTTTTTTTACGCTTGAGACGGTCACTGCGAATTGTTTCGTGGGTAGATATAATCGATGACAGCTCTCTTACGCGAGTATTATTGGGATAGCGAGCCTGAAGCGTTATTTCTTCATCTATCTGAAGTCGAATTTGTCCTACAAATATCATTTTATTATCCAAGTTAATCTCTAAAATTGAGCGCAACTTTATTTGATCTTTTTTACAAAATGCGGAAGGAAGATAGGAATGTTCTCTTGCGCGTTTCCGAGGATTACATTTTGGGAATGTCCGGATGGAAACGCTTTTATAATCCCTACCTGCGGATTATCTTCGCTCATGAGCTGTAGGGCGAGCGCGCAGCCCCGCGAAAACTGCAACAGTCTGGCGGCGAGAGCCGGATTCTTCGCGTTCGTCGGTCCGGACGTCGATTTCCTCAAGGCCGTCCATTGCCGGAGCGCCTCCTTATCTTGCTCGACCCGGTGCTTCAGCTCCGCTAGTAGATTCTCCAGGCTACACGGCCCGCCCGCTTTCTCCAAGGTGTTCAACAGGCTTTGATTATCGATCAGCCGCTGCTGGATCTCGCTGTACTTCAGGGAAAGCTGCCGCTGATGCGAAGCCGCCTGTACACCTTGATCCGCTACAAAAGCGTAAGAAAAGATCAGAGCTTCTCTCTCTATCTCTAGCTGTCTCTCTCTCTCTTTTTCTCGGTCGTTATTATTATTTTTTATTATTAGAGCGGAACCGATGATGGCGCGAGGCGATTATTACTGCATCCACCGTCGTCTTTTTACAGTGCCTCGGGCTACGTAGATAGCCGGCCCGATATCCGGCATGAACAGCGAAATCGCGGAGTATCTGACATCATAACTAAATATGCCATACTTTCCTTTATATAATGAGACAAAATTAAATTATGCGGCATATCCGCACTCTCGCGCACGGGGTACAAATTGCGACAGGTTCACGCTCCAATAAGTTATAGTTCGGACGACAGTCTATGCCCATTATATCATAATATGCGAATATACCTTTCTTTATCTAATCGATAAAGCCGTGAAATAATTTTTATCTCCTAGTAAAAGACATTAATTTCATTTAACATTTAACATATAATTAAATTGTTGCTAAATTAAATTATAAATTAAATTTACATGATGAGATTAGAGATTACTAATAACATGAAATTGATTAAAAACAGCTTTAATATAATTAAAATAGTTTTATCAAAGCAATTAAAAGCTATAATGGTTAAAGAAAGGAATCAATCGGTTGCAAAAATATATGTTTAAAACTAGGATTTAAAAGGATATAAAAGTTGACTATTAAAAAAGAATAGTTGCTGATATCTTGGACTTATTTTCACGGGATGATACCGTGAAAGTAACATTTCTCTAGACATTTATCAATATTTATGCGGCGTCGCTTATCTTTCTACGCATGCACACTTCTCTCGTCTTTAGCACCTTTCTCTACGGAAACGTCCCAGTGATGACGCGTCTCAGATTGCGCGTCGTGGGAAGCTATCCACGAACGAGAGAAGTGTGCAGTCCCCTATGTAAATGTAAATGGCTTAACACGCGCCCGACATTAGTCCATTTGCATTTGTAAACGTAATATGGCATTCGTGGCTCCGTTAAAATCCAATGCTTCACGGTTCCGCGGAGCTCCAAATATACAGGCAGCGCGACGAAACGACCGTACAACTTTATTCCGATGGAGTTAGCGATGCACGCTAATCCCATTGCGCATCAGCCGATGATAATCATGTGCTTCAATGTATCGCCGTGATGGTTGTAATGCCAAATCTTATTATGGAAATTTAAGCAAATTCGCGAAAAAAAACCAGCATATAATCGCAAAATATTGCTTTGCTAATTGCTTGCCAGCGATAATTAATACTCATTTTTCGAATAATTAAACATATAATTGAAGAATACATGGTTACCATCTATCTTTATCGCTATTGATTAATGTGCCGGTTGTCGCATAAAACTGGATATGATTTATGATTATGACTGTTAGATTATTCATACCGTCATGAAAATTGAGTAATATTGTGACTTTAATTTGAAGCTTTTGGACAATAGTCTGAACATCTATAAATGTAAAAATACGAGTTTATATATAGAAACATTATTATTATCGATTCACAGCGCGATAATGTTTGAGCGATAATGTTTGATGACATTAACGCGAGCTTTATTAACGACAATTGAAATGATGTACCTTTATTGGTCCCAGCGTGTTTGCCGAAATTCTCGATCTTGTGCAACGCCAATTTGTACGCTTCCATTCGTGTCTCGAGTTCCTCTTTCAGTGCCATCGGCAATGGTACTAAATTCGGTGTAACGGAATTCTCGGAGATATTTGTCTGCGAGGAAGGCACCAGTCCGTGCTTGCCGAGTCCTTCTACAGCTCTCTCTAGGGCACGTTTCCTCGATAACAGCGCGTTCTTCGTGTTGGGCGATAATCTGTTCAATGACACGAGAAGTTTACACCAGATTCGCGGTCGGAAGTGATCTTGACTGGTCGATATCAGGTGCACTATCCTCCAGAGGACCTGCTCGATCCGCAGGATCTTCGTGTCGCTGACGTTTAGTTCCACCAATCGGGAATAGAGCGCCTCCAGCAAGGTGAGGCTGTGCGGTAGAGTTTCGATCAACAGGTCCACCGGAATATCCGGCAATGCAGCCTTTAAGGTGTAATGCGGCAGCTTCATTAGGAACCCGGCTGCTTCCCTATACTGTCTGCCCTCATACAATCTTAGCAGTCTGAAAGAAAGGATGTAGTTGTCGTGTTATCCTGTTTGTGGTAGCGTGTCGGTAGAATTTCGTTAACATTTTAGAACAGTGTCAGGAAAGTAAAATGAATCAAGCGTTAACTGTAAGTTAACGTGAACTAATTAATCTCATTTATTTGCTAGCTAGATATACGAAAGTAATGTTTATTCATGACAACGAAGACACGATAATTGGCATAAAATATATTGTACGATATTTATAGCAGCGAGAGGTTTTTATACACTTAAACTTTTGATTATTGTGTTATGCTGTTTATGTTAGACATGATTTTCCTGTCAGATAAGCAATATACGGAATCAGGCAAATACACAATCCCATCAAATGTGATGAAAATATAAAAAATTATTGTCGTCAAATGTCTTATAAAATGATTTGCTTTGGAAACACAATAAAGCTACATATTTATAATTGTGTAACATGGATGGTGCTGCTAAAGGAGATTTGTGGAAATATCGGATGATATCGGCACGTACGCTAATAATTTACTAACGATCGATTATAGTTTGAATTTATAATTATTTGTAATGACTATATAATTCAACTTTAATCAGAAATATATATAAATCTCACGTGCGATTAATGTCCTATTATGTATATCTGATATTTTATTTTGTGAACTGTAATGGGATGCAACTGAAAGGCGAGAATATATAATTTTATATTCTGTTCTATAATCCGATTATACAATTGAATTAAAATCCGAGTAAATTCAGGAAATAAAAATATAAGTCACGATACTTCACGTATTAAATTGAAATTACAGCGACCGTTATTTGTAAATATTAATGCGCATTTAAAAACTATAAAAAGGCAGATTACTGATGTAAAACGCTTTGATGCAGCCGATTGAATGCGCATGAAGCAAACTTATAAATTTTATTAGATGAAAGTAGATAAAGTTTCACCTAATCACGATTAATAAATATTGTAATAAATATTTTATTGTGCGATACACACGTGATTATGGATTAATGAAACGTAAGGCTATACTGTCGGCACTAATTATCTAGCCCGCTAAGTCTCGCACAAGCACAGCGATCAATCGGTAATGGTGAATTACCGTTATTAAGAAATTGCATCGCGTTTAATTTATCTCACCTCGTAGACAAATAGTTCTGCTGGCGATTTATTACCGCGTGAATTACTGCTATTAGGAAACGGCGTTAAGCAGATTTATCACGCCGCTTACGTCTCTATTTCTGTTATTATTCGAGTAATTCTTATCGTTACTTTTTGCACCATGGTTTTCATGTGCGTGCTATATTTGTGATCGATCGTCTTTACGTAATTAATTGTCACGCTGATTCCCCTCTCGATGCTCCATTAGCGCGTGACGCGTATAGCGGGATTAAATAAACCTATTACACGTCGCGACTCTCTGTCTGACGGATATGATGGTAATTATCTCTGATTCTTGGTTGGGGGAGAGAGGGCACAATGCAATTCGATGCTAGTTACATGCAGACAGCGGGGCGTCACGATCTCACGTCGACGTTAATCAAAATGTAATTATAAACCGTATTATTGCATCCTCATGGAATCCTTTATTACGATTCTTCTCGTAAATATGATGTATAAAAGCACTGTACTCCGTAGCACTGTAATCGCAGCGCGCGTTATTTATTCTTAATTAGTGGGTTCAGTATGTTCATTATACAAGATGACACATCTAGAACGTAACGACACTGCGAACGTAAAAATATATGCGTATCGCATAAAGATCTTTGAAAGACATATTCTTATTCAGGAGACGTGTAATTAAAACTGAGTCAGAAACGCGACAAGTCTTTAACACAGTAATTCTCAAACCCGTTCTCTTATTGTGATACCATTTTTATACAAACAAATTTTTGAAGCTTTAATAGCACTTATATGCTCATTTCCTATAAATTTCTTTCTACCGAATTTTACTTTCTAGTTTTTACAAGATTACGCGAATACCTACTATCACTTTTTCAGGTAATAACATACACGATTTTTGCAGGGTTTGAGGATCGCTGCTTCGAAACACCAAGATTCAATAGATTTTAGCAATTTAATAACTTCCGCAATATATGGTCCACGTACCTTCTTAACGCCATCCGCGGATTCGAGCCCTCATCCTCCGGGATGCCGATATGACCGACCTGGAACTGCGTTCCGGGACCCCATACCAGCCTCTGTATCGTATTTCTGGGTCGCTCCGGCCTGATCCTCTCGCAGGAATTGATGCCTGGGGGTGGTACACTTTGCCTGCTCATCTTCGCGCCCACTTCGCCGCCTTACTTTCCTAACGCTTTTATCTCCCTTCGACGTAGGCGCCGAACTCTTTATTTATTTATTCCTTTCGCGGGACCGGGGGTTAAAATGCTACTTGAGAATCACCTTTACGACCGTCCCTCCGTCTCCGAAACGCACCATCCACTTTTCAAGTCAGCTTTTCTTCTACCTCCGCTTCGTAACTTTCACGGTCCTTTCTCTCTGTCCTCGATGCGATCTTTGACCTATCAGCCACGCGTCTTCGCGAACCTTGGCTCGGCGTCCCACCTTCCGCGTATTCTCTCGCAAATTGATACTTTTCACGATGTATTCGAAGGCGAATCTATCGAAATGATGTCTCTTTTTGTCAATTTACTTGCGTATGCCTTAGCTGCCTTTAGACCTTCGTCAGTCAAATCGATTTCGAATACTCTACGATGAGCGTTTCTTCAAATAGAAATTATCTTTAAAATTACTACCTACAAAAGTCTTTCACGTGTATGAGTGACGTCAATTAATTGAATTAATGGTTCTGGTTAGAATTTCAACCACATATCTTTCTTTTTCAGATTTATTTATTGAGAGAGTGATTTCTAAGATTATTTGTTTGTTTGCACACACACTGTGAGAACAGGTTCTTCGATTGCATGCTGCGTGGTCAATTTCTCCTAAGTAAACGAGCATAATTTCTCCTGTAATACTATTCTTGTTTGAATCAACATCTTCGTTTCTACGTCAATGTTATTCCTTGATTGCGCGCGTTCTACTCTCATGCCCTACACGTTAAATTGATTAGCAAGCGTTTAATTAATTTAGCTTTCTCGTTCTTGAAATTGATCTCTGAAATTACTATAAGTAAACTTTTTCTTTGACACATAGAAATACAACATTTAAATTATTTTATAAAAACAATTTTTTCTTTCCATATTTTGCAACAGGCATATAAATGAGACATTTTCGTAATGGTGGAATAATATTTAAAAATCGACTCTTTTTATAATCATATCCATTAGAATGGCGCGTGCTGATTACTCTCGCTCGACCCCACGTTTTTTTTAGCTTTGACTTCACTTTGTTCTCGACGAGGTTAGAGTCCCTTCCTTTTTCTCTCTCTCTCTCTCTCTCTCTCTTTCTCTCTCTCTCTCTCTCTCTCTCTCACGATTTTCTGCACGTCTAGTCCCTGGTAGAAAATGTAAGTTGCCTCGAGGCAGACCGGCGTCTAATTTTCTAACCGTTATTCTCCTCCACACGGACCTCTCTTCGCAATTCCGCGTTCAGAAACAGCCGGCAGGAACATTTCACTCTTGATTCGCAGACGCTTTTGCGTTCGTTGAATCTCTCAACCTTGTTTCTTCATTGTTGAATCATGATCTCCGCTCGGTATCGACGCGATACCTCTAAACCGGTCTCATTATCGTCACGCAATTATCTCCGCACACGTTGATCGATCTTTAGAACAATGTCTTTTTTTCGTTTTTAACCGTAAGGTGTTTGGAGCCAATTAATTTTTCGGCTTTCTTTTCTTCTCTCTAGCAAATTCCACTTCCTTCTCTCTCGCTCTTTCGGCCCGTCTCTTTCTTACGAATTTCCTTCCGCCTGGTCCTCGAGTACTTAATACGAACTGGCCTACAGCCTCGGGGCTGACCGGCCCACTTCTGCGCGAGTCAAGCTGGACCTGCGAACGGAATTATTCACCGTGAGCCGTGAGCCGTGTCCTTACCCGATACGCTCGGGTGAAATGTTTTTTTACATGTCCGCCTCAATGTAATCCACGTGGGATACATCGAAGAATCTACATAAGTCCTTTTCTTGAAAAATATCAAAACTCTATTATGATAAAATCCTACTATTTATGTAGGACGTCTCAGTATCGAAAAACATCTGATACCTTGACAATTTTTATGTAGCGCATATGTAGCGCATATGTATATTAAGTGATTTGCCCGAAACGAAAGTTTTATTATGTCTATATAGACAGTTTAAATGCCCCATTAAATCCTATGCCATGGAAGAAAATTTTAATCGAAAATAATTAAAGTTAAGTAAATTTAAGTAAAGAAAATAAGATTAAGTTTTATTTTTTGCATACACGAATAAAATTCAATTTACAACTTTTCTATTATTTAATAGAAATATGTTTGAAATATATTTTTATTAAATATATTTATAATTAATTAAGATGTACATAGATAGTCAGACTTGTTCAGAAAAATGTTTACAATGGAATATCAATAGCAAGAGTGATTCAAAGATATTAATGTCCAAAAGTATGCGTCTCCAATTTCTCTAAAAGCGAATGCTATGCATCGTATAAAACAAAAAGATGAAAAGACACAAGTAAAATCAAACAAAAGTTATTACAAATAGAATGGAAATTCAGTTATGACAGCTTTCTTGTATACTTTGTATACATGCGCGTGTCCCAGCGGAATAAAATATTTGTCGATGCGACACTCTAGTGATAGAAATGGAAGTCCCATGCATGATGTATTGGATCTCGGAACTGAGGTGTATAATCTCGCTGGCGCATCAGACGCGAATATCTAGCAATTTTCAGTATACCTTTCGTGGAAATGTATACCTTTTATGACATGATAAAACTCGCAGATGAGAAAAATTGCATGAGAGATTTTTAGAGAAAAAAAGAAAGAAAGAAAGAGAAAGAGAAAGGAATGGAAATATAAAAACGTTATTTACAATAAATATGAAGAAGGTATTTGCGATAAATAATTTAGAATAATGTTAAAATTAAGATTTTTGATACAAGAATAATAATTTATATATGTATAGTTAGTAATTATATAAAATTATAAAGTAATAAAATTATTGTTATTATTCGTAAAGTAGATTATTAATTCTTTTTACGTGATAAATGTTATCCTTTAAAATATTTTGTTTAAATTTCGAATATATGGATTATAATTGTCGAGTGATTAATGCATAAACCCCACACTTTTCAATATTTAACACGTATTTATAAATCAAGAAAAGACGCGTTTTTTTTACATTTATTATGCCATAAGGGATAAATTCATTTTATGTTTGCATACGGTAATTCAATTTTTTAATAACTTGTATATTTACATGAAAATTTACCGTTATACATACAGAAATAAATGTTTCATAATTTTTTAATTACTGTAAATTTAATTAAATTTTTTTAGCAACGGTACTGTAATTAATTAATGTATGTTTTATATGTTTAATAAAAACATTGAGACTATTAGTAAGTTGATTAGACTCATTAACGCTAGTTATGAGTTTTTTTAGAGTAATTCACACGGTCCGGAATTAACTCTTATTCTAATTATCAAAATTATAAATGACTTTATAAATTTATTATGAAAGAAAAGAATGAGTATAAGATTATTTCGTATTGAAAGCTTATACATTGTCAAAAATAGAAATATTAATGTTAATTTTTTTGTATAATATTTTCCTATAAAAACTAGATTGTATTAATTGGAGACTTACGAAAGTATTGTATCAGTATCGGGAAGCATCTTCTGATTCTTGATATCCAAAATATCCACAGCGCGGACAGATTTCCTTTCGAGAGTTAATTTTTGCGAAGGGCCATCTCAGCTTTAGGGTGACCTCGGATCATACGATCCGGGATTTTCACAGCGAGCACACGTTCACAGTACCGCAGACTCGTTACGCGAAATCGAACACGTTCGCACTTACTTAAGACCGGTACTCGCCATCAGGCTTGCGACGGCGATCCGTGTTTTTGCTGGTGAATTTCGGATGATACGACATGTCGGCCGCGAATGCGAGTAAGTCATCGTTCGTCTTGGAGGATACGTAAGGTCCCGGTTTGGAGATTGGTGGTGGAAGAGAAGAGTGGAGGTTCTCTCTCGTGAGGACCGAACGACGACTCTTGCGAGATCATCAAGCACGTGGGATAAAGGAGAACGGGGGGAGTGAGGCAGAGTGCAGCATTGAGAGAAGAGGCGGTCGGAGAAAAAGAGAGAGAAAGAGAGAGAGAGAGAGAGAGAGAGAGAGAGAGAGAGAGAGAGAGAGAGAGAGAGACAGACAGAAAGCGGCGAGAGAGAGAGAGAGAGAGAGAGAGAGAGAGAGAGATCTGCACAAAGCGAAAGACCACAAACGAAGTCTATGAATGAGTGTGCGAGCGATAAAGAAAGCGACAGGAAGCGTGAAAGACCATGTTGAAATGTAGATAGAAATGTAAACGCTAAGCAAAGGCTGAACAGAAGCCATCTGCTCTACGGTGATATCTGCGAAGCTGCGAGATACCGGAAGAGGGAACCTTCTCTCGGCTGATGCAGGCAAAGGAAGCGGAAGAGAAGGAAAAAGCGGCTGCGGGAGACAAATGACTTTGAATGTGAATCAGCATAAAGCATCTGGCGTCGATGACGCCAAGTGCGATGACGCGAAAGTACTCTTTGTACCCTTTTACGCGCAAACATCTCCTTGTTCTTGTTGACATTATGGAAAATTATTCGCGCGTGTACGGAGAATATTTTGATAACATTGTTAATGCGTCTTAGAGAGCTAAAGTAACGTGTTTTAACGAGCTCGCGGCTACACGGCTTCTCTTCGTGAGGAAGAAGAGAGGACAGTCGTGAGGCAGTTGTTCAGAAAAGATATGATCCGCCTGGTTGGAGGGGGGGGGTAGGGGGCAGGAAAGAGGAAGAAGCAGAAAAAAGGAGAAGAGAAAAGGGGGGAAAGACTGCCGGTCTACCGCTACCGAGACGGCGACCTACTGTCCTGCATACCGCTACTCCCGGTACAACTTGTGCCGCGAGGGGAGTCGGACGCGCGAAATACACCCGGTGGAAGAAAAAAAAAGAACCATAAACTTCCTTTTAACATGTGCTAGACAGGCCGGCGATTATTTAGCCGCGGATTTCCTTCCAATCGTCCGCGACCGATAGAGAGTTTACCGGAGAAAGGTGATGTCGATTCGCTCTTCGTGCCGCACGATCCGCGAACTTTTCCCGCTAAATCACGTGTGTGTCGGCGCGCGCGGACCGCGCGGATGCTTTCTAACGAGAGGATGCTCTTCCGTCGCAGCGCGCGGCGATGTGTCGGACGGGTCTGAGTTTCAACGTGAACTTACGTTTCCTGCAGGCATTATCCCAGGACATTACAAAAAACGGTTAACGAGCGGTTTTCTCCGTCGATTAAGCCACAGTTTAACTCGCGTTGTTCCTCTTTCCCCGATTTTCCCGGTTTTCGAGCGAGACATGAAATCGATTGAAGGAAGATTGACGTTAACGGATATCGATGAAACTGGTTCTGTAAGGTGATGAAATGTCATCCTTTGGAAAACAGAGTGAAAATGTAGAAAAGTTAATCTACATTTTAACTTTATTTGCTGTGCATGCCATATATACTAATAACGGAATTTGCATTCTCTCGTGAAGCGCTGTTGCTAATTTGTTATTTATTAACACCATATTTTCGCTCTTGATTTGTAGAAAATTTGTCACGTGCTAAATAATGTAAATGCATGCTTAAAATACAAAATAAATGAGTGTTCCATAAAAAACGGACCTTCTGAACGAGAGAATACAGGGTGAACTCTCTCTCTCTCTCCCTCTCTCTTTCTCTCTCTCTCTCTCTCTCTCTCTCTCTCTCTCCCCCCCCTTCGCATAACCGAACATGTAATCACAATGCGCGTACGAATTTACGAAACAATAAACACCACGGATTATTCGATAAATGCAGAGAACTGTGAATTCAGTAATACTGCCGAATATATATTGTCTCACTATTTCGCCCGCATTGTATGATTTTCGGATAAAAAAACTGTATCACACGCAACATAACTTACATCGCATTTAAATATGCGCTATCATTTATACATTTTCCCACTGCAGAGCGTTGTCCGTATTTGCATTGCAAATATTTTGTAAAAAAGCGTTTGTAAAAGAAAGTCCTATAAATCATCGCGGTTTGAAACATCAATTTGGAAAATGTATTCAGCCGTCAAATTCACTGAAAATAGTTTGCAATCCCATGATGCAATCCCATGAATTGTTGCGGTGCATGAGTTTGAAAAACGTCAATTTTGGAGATTTTATTCGTCGAGCGTCTGCATTCTGTCGAAACCACCGAAAACAGTTCGTGATCATGCAGGGAATTGTGTTATGCAATATCCAAAACGTTTTATTCCCCCCGAAAACGATTTTTTTAACACAAGCGGTCGATTTTGTAAAAGAATAAATCAATTTCGAGCCATTTATTCGACCGAAGCCCACAAATGCAACTCGTCTGACGCGGAAAAGTCAATTAGCTTTCCAGGAGCGGATCAGTTCACGTACTCAATTTGTTAAAACCATCCTGGTTATGTTACACGCGTTGCCATCCTGTAAACCTGCATACCAGAAATTCGATGCATCTCGATTTCAACTTCTCTCGCGTTGCAACTTCTTTAATCTGAATTTCAATTTCGATCTAACTAGTTTCGTTTTCACAAGTTTTCCTCGTTTACGTGCTTATTTCTCTTTTCTGGGCTGTGACACGCGGCATTTCTAATTCTCCACACTGTATCACGTTATCGTTATATTTACATATCTTGCTAACTTTCACAAATTTTATTAGCGATGATTACATGCTACATGCAGTACTATTTATACTATTTATAGGGTAAGAATTAAATAGCTGAGTCTATAATCTTTTAAATATTCCTATATGTCGTGTTGCGTTATTGCGTGAATATTTTGCAAACATTTTTTTTTTAATAAAAAAGAATATAAATATATTTTATATAGTATACTTATTTTTTTATTATTATTATGAAAACTGCTCTTTTTCTGAGTACAAGCGCGGTATTCTTACCGTTGGTCTTACCCCGGTGGTCTTACCGTTAAGCATATAAATTGTATCTTTTGTGGGACTTCAGTTGAATAAAGATTATTGCTCAGTACTCTTGCTCCCGCGTAATTTCTCAGAATCATTCCATGAGGATCCGGTGGATGTGTAATCGAGGCAACGGTAATAGTTATACCGTAGGTCGCATACTGGTGCACAAATGTACACCAGTAAGTAGATTAAATTACATAATTGTGTAATACTAACCGCAGATAACTTTTACATTTCTCCGCACGAGTATGCCATGTTACAGCGCTTTATTTTTTTATCCGATTTTTTGGTATAAATTAATTTAGCAAGCCACGCAATGAAACGAAAGACGAATCCTTATGAGATCGTTGATTATAGAGAACGTGAAACCGACAGAAAATTTAATTTTAGAAATTTAGCGAACATAATTTATATATGTATAAAAATATATTGTTAGGTTAAATTTGTTTTGTGCTGAATGCAATGTTCAAGAAAAAAACGGTATAACGATAAATTACACTTTATATAATAAAGAGCGTTTTCCAGCAAGTGACACGGATGACACAGTGAATCATTCCATCCTTGTTTAACAAACAAGGATGGAATGATTCACTGTGTTACACTGTGTCATATGTGTCCCTTGTTGGAAAACGCCCAAAATTATCGATTTTCCGAGGACATTTTTGAAATTAAATAATACGCATTTTCTAAATATTTTCTAAATTATTATATTTAAGTTATTGACTGATATCGTCGCTACACTTCTACAGACTCAGTGATAAAAATAATATAAAATTTCGCAAAATGTGGTCTACACGGGATGAGCTTTTATTGGTTTCACTGTAATATATTTTCAACGGATATTTATTATAACATTTTACAGATATTAATACCAACAGCATTACGATTCATTTAAATAATACAAATTGTATTCGCTTTTTGCATTTAAGCAGTCGCGAATACGATGGATTACGTGTTTTACATTAATTTTGAAAATTAAATGAATAGAACGAAATTTTACATTTAATTCACGCTTCCTAGTTTTCCAATATCAATGTCGTTTGAGGATGTTTTCAGTTGTCATCAAGATACAAGCGATAGATTATTGTTATTCATTAATGTTAATTCGGTCTTGCTAATCATTACATCAGTTCAGCTTCGACATTAAGTTAGTACTTATTACAGTATTATACATGTGTATAAAAATATGTTTTTAATTCTCTTTTATCTTAGAAGTTCTCACTAACAATAAGATGATTATATCTCGATGGGTTCCAACTGAAATCACAAAAGTGGAAAGTTTTTTATTTTATGATTATTTTCTAATTTCTATGATCGAGATTATTGCTATCATTGCAACCATTAAAGCGTAACGAGATTTGATTACTCGAAAAGCGATATTCCGCGATAGCGTGTCGATTCTACTGCGAAGGTGTGATTAATAGATTTTTCGTGATGGACTTTTAATCTATGTTATTTCACGACGATTTGGACGGAAACGTTATTTCCAATGGTAACGTTTTATTCGTTACCACTGGAAGCTTAATTTCAATTTTCACACCGAAATAAAAGTCTCGCGTGGATGCGCGCTTCGACAAGATACATTTGCACGTGCGTGCGATTAGCTTTCTGTTTATCCGATTACTCCAGTTGATCGTAATCGACGGAATAGATTGTAACGCAGTTAACTACATCGCGACAGGCTGGGATCAGTAGCGCAAAGTTTGTAATACGAGTTTCCTTCGTAGGCGGTGTATAGAGAAATTTCGACCTAATTTTCGCGACGATAATTCAATATCGACGCGACAATTTTTTTTTATTTCCTAATTGATTTTAATCGTTTGTTTATCAGATTGTATTACAGATACTAATTTATCAACAAGCTATGCTCAGTTCGTAATTCTCGCCGTATTTTAAACATTTTGTACAATTATAACATTTCGTGTTTCTGCATCGCTATAAAATGCTCGAAGGGTAATGTGTTATTCGTAATTTAAATTGCAGAGTTTATCGCGGAAATGGTATCCGAGTATATTGCAGCTACAAAATTGTTAATTGCAAAATTATTTCATAATATACGAGGTCCAAAAAAGCTGAATTGCGCGTTATTTAAACGTAACTTCATTGTGAATAATTATCTAAAATTAAAATCAATTTTTGGTCGTTTGCCACGTGAGACATGATATAACATATTGTTGTGATCACGATAATTGTTGTATAATAGGTCTGTGGATAAACCGGTGTTTATTACAGAGAAACAATATTAACCTGACAATAATCTAATTTTGCCTATCTGAAAGTTTAATTGTTGCAAGTCGCTGCACTCGTGGATGTAATTAATAAGCTTCTGCGCTCGGATGCATCCCTGTCATCTCTTGGGATTTTCTGGTATACAAAGGGTGAAATGGTTTGTAATAACTGCGGAATTAAATTTACGGACGCTGAAAATGGAACAGTGCTGACTCCTTATCTTCCTATTTATCCACGCGAACTGCGGATTTGCGTTGGATATTATTACAGAATTTGTTGTTTTGTTGAAATAATAAATTCCACAAATATGTAATTTTCCAACTGCATTATCCAGTGCTATTTGTATCTCACATTGAGATTAAAGTTATGATAACTTAGTTTATAAAGAATAGTAAGTAAGAACTTGTTTTGTTGTATAATAACGTCTTACATTATCACAAAGAAAGTTTTAGATTGATTTAGATTTGTTAAATAAATTGCTTCGCTTATTATATAGATACACATTGTACATATAATATATATACATAAATTTTTTCGAAATTTTTACTGACTTTGTTCCGTGGAGCGGATCGCGTTTTAATTTACTATTACAATATTATTAAAGTGCTTAATAACCATGTCACGTGCAGAAATTGTATTTGCAATACAAATAGAATTTAAAAGGCGGCACTGAAATTAAATCACTCCTCTGAAAATTACTACGGGCTGTATGAACTTATCACGACATAACCGATACAATTGTCACGAAGGGAACAATTTTTGCCGACCTCAATCCAAGAACATTGCCGCGTTGCATGTGTGTAAGTGATTTAATGTGGATGTACCTGCTTGTTCCAATTAAGGCGTCCATCGGACAAATATGTGTCACGGGTCATCGATATAAAACCAGGACGATGAGCAAACACAGTAGATCAACGAGCCGGCTTGAGAAAGATTACTGTATACAGTGTATACAAAGATGATTATTTTGCCAGCTCCCTTTGTCTAATGGCACATATGTCAGTTTTTATCTCATATAGACGGCGACCATTCGAAAATGAAACATCAGCACTTCGAACAATCGAGATATACCAAGTGACGAGGTTAATCTTCACGGTTGCTCGAGTCCGGCTTCCTTTATCACTCTGTATTAATCTAACATGCCGACACCTCTGTCTCAAATTGTTCTTGGACGCGTCTCCGTTTTACAGATTCAAAGTACTCGTTGCTACTTCATTACTGCACGCGCCTTTGTAATAAAGCACTCATACAAATGCTCTGCACGTAGATGAAGACGAATCGCTGACCTAGAAAGAATGTCTCATCGCTATAGCGTTACGAAATAAGTTTGTGCTTGTAGGCCTTTAAAAAATTGCGATTTTAATTCTGAAATAGCGAGGTTTTTATATAGAGGAATAAAGTAAAGTATACATATTTCGGATCAGATCCTAATTCGGATCAGCAAATTTGAAATGCCTCTCTAGCCGACTGTACCTATCATATGTGGATTTTGTTCACTAATTGTCTATAGCTATAAGGGATAGCTATAGACAATATCGAAAAAAAATTCACATATTATAATTAAATTATACAGTCGGCTAGAGAAGAATTTCAAATTTGCTGATCCGAATTAGGATATGATCCGAAATATGCACTTTACCCTATAACGATACGAATACTTTACGAAAATGCCTGACATCGACATTTATATTATACATAAAGCTAAGCGTTTTAACATTCACGCGTATATACGAACATGAAATATTTCTTGAGATAGTTTCGACATCATCTTATATTCAATGTGGACTAGCTCACCGCACTTTATATCTAGCTAGAGGTACGAATGAAAGTTCTGAAAGTCATATATAGAGGAACAACTTTGAGCGTTTCCGACGCGTGCAATTGCAATGGTAGTTCAACTAGGACTGCCATATGTCGCACGTGTTAGCCGTGATGCTAGTAACAGTTAGTCATTTTCGCGCTCGCGTGAATTCTGCTCGAAGTGATTACGTTCGTCGTCTCGTATTAATTTGACGTTACGTGCAAAGAAAGAGAAAGAGAGAAAGAGAGAGAGAGAGAGAGAGACGAGAAATCTCTTCGTTGTCGGTTCTTCGTCGGTTCTTCGTCAAACACACGTTAGGTTTGCGCGAAGTGCGATCGGCACGCGAGTTACAGCTGCTTTTCACGCGGGATTACCGCACGTCCACATATAGCGTACTTCTACACCGTAATTTGCGAGGAATGCACACGAGGAGAAACATGTTGCGTATCCGATCCGACGGAATCGTTTTCAATACCCGTTACACGCCGCCAATGCTCGTCGTTTGTGTGTCGACGTTGTCCTGTTCGCGTCGTCGAATCGCGAATTTCGAATTCGTAATGACGCGACGTCTTGATGAGGGAAATTAATGCTATTAGTTGTTAAAGAGATATGCTAATTGGATTAAATATTTGTACTATTTCGACGCTATAGAAGCGCGGCATGGTAATCTCTCCGATATATAAATTATATTTTCATACAAAGATATATGTCAGAAAAAAGTATTTCTATTTGTTATATTTTTAAAATTATTATAAATGTAAAAGAGTTAATTTTAAAAAAATGTCACGATTATTTTTAACTATTTTTTGCGGATTTTTAAATCCTGGAGACACTATTTTCAACACTTTAAATTTGATATTTTTCGTATTTGTACTTTTATATAACATTATTTATTGAGGAAATTTGTTTGCTACCAAAGTCGCCGAGATATGCATCTATAACTCTAGCAAATCATTTTAAATATATCGTTTTGTTGGTTTTTAGATCAAACTTCAGATATCTATTATGTATGACATAGTATTATATATTATATATATTCTATAGAACATTTTTCTATAATTAAACGTTATACTTTCCTTGATAAGTGCTTTAAATAATATTCTAAATTAGTAAATCTAGATTTGTCGGAGCCATTTAAGATTCGTCGTGAATTTAAGGATTTAAAGGGAATATAATTTTTAAAATTGTATGTCCTAAAATGAAACCTTATAAGAAGCTGAAGTAGCTATCAAATTGATACGCTTATGTACCTATAAATATAGACAGAGGTTCCATCAACTATATTATTCCAAGTTATATGTCTTCACAACCATACATGAAATTGGATTCCTATATTGGTATCTGGTCGAACGAGATACCGAGATCGAAATAAAATGGCTAATCTAAGCAAACGGATAAGAAAAAAGAATCAGGGATGAAGCGCTCGAACGAGAAAAGCGGTCGATAAAAATCCATTTACAAATACCCGTGTATTATGTATTTTGGAATGTATGTGTATTTTATGTGTGATTGATAAGTAGAAAAGAAGAAAAAAGGCTCTCAAGTTATCGATATGACTGCGGTATTATATGGTAGCGTATGTCGCGCGATGCAGCGACCATTTGCGAAGATGGTTCCACTTATCTGTAGCCCCGTTGCCTTGATGTCTCATAAGATGCCTCTCCTTCTTTCATTCTCGCCACTACGTCTTACGTCTCCATCGAGATATCTTGGCTTGATTGTACGTTCTGGCATCTTCAAGTCATTGAAATTTGATCGAGATTGCATTACTCTTGGCGCGCCGCGTCATTATCTTTCGACTGGCCTGAACGATCGAGCGGTAAAGCGGCGCACGACTTTCTCCGTGAAACTTTAAAACATGCCCGAACACGGCACAGCCTCATCCGATTCGTTTGCGGAGAATTTGTCGGAATTTTTTGTCCGTCGAGAATTGCCAACGTGTATTTGCATGCGTCGGGAATGCGATAATGATCACGATGAAATCAATGCTCTGGAAAGATGCCAATCGATTTGCCGCAACGATGCTGCAACATCTGTTAATAAAGATATTAACTCTAGTATACCTTTAAAAAGACGAACGTAAAACAATATATCTCTAAATATGAAAAAATACATAAACAAAAATAAGGAAAAAACATTAGATCATAATATTATTAATAAATAATATTTAATTAAGCATTTTTTTTTATTAATTAGCGTTTATCCTATAGCAATATTATTAAAATTATCTCTTACATATCATTGCTTTACAACTTTACATAATTTACACGTATAACGTAATTAATTTACTTAAATAATAATTTATCTGAATTTTTTAAACTTAATAAATTTTATAAAAGCTATTTTATATACTTTTCTCTTGCGTTGACGATTAGAACACTGTTTTTTAAAATAATTTTTATTGTTTTTTATTGTTAAAATAATTTTTTGTTTATATGCCCGAAAAAGGCAGCAGAAATAATTTAATTCTTCATTAATATATAAAAGTCAGATATTTTAAATACACTTTACAAATGCATGTTTTAGAGTATTAGATAGCCATTTGGACATTATTTCCTCGATTCCTCGTCCAATATATAATCGTTTTGAGCTCGATACGTACATAATTAACATTGCATCTCAACAATGGTTTATACGTCATGTCAGTTTACTGATATGTTAATTTGTAAGCGCTTAATTAATACAATACGAAAGTAATCCCGTTAGATCGCTTGTAATCGCGTATAACAGCGTAACGCATCGAGCCATATCTCGATGAAGCAAACTCGATACTCGTGGCTTGAACGAGAACGCTCGATAAACGAGACCGTGTGTATTTCGCCGGCATTAAATCCGCAGGGTAACAAGCGCAATCCCTTGCACTCGCTCTGGTTAACCCGAATTTGATTAACACGGGGGAATGCAAATTGCAGCGTACAAGTGATCAAGACGGGTGCTTATAATTTACTGCGAAACAAGCGGGGAATCCACGTGCGGAAGGATAGCAAAAAAGAAGTGACACAGTTATTACAGATACCTGATCTCACCGATCTCCTGCTTTCTCTTAATTATAGGTTTTCCGATGAATCTGGAGCCAGGCTTTTTTTCTCTTGTAATCTGACAAGACGTCATTTTTTTAAAACCTGATATGAAAATCCTGACGTTTTATGTTTGTTTGAAAAAAAAAATATTTTTTTTTTTTGTTGAATTTGCAATGTACTATTTCGACCGTATCTATTTTTTAACTGTGTTTACAAATATTTTGACACGTGTATCCTGTATTTTTAATATAACGTTAACATGTGTTTACTGAATTTGATTTAGCATGTAAATTATTTCTGTAACAGACAGGCATTGCGAGTTGATTGAATTTATTTAGATATTTTTGGAAATAGTTTATTATTGTTTATTTATTTTTAAAAATTGTATATTTCTATATAAATACATCTGCTTACAATGCTTACATTATTAGTAACTTGTTATTGCAAATATAAGTACATGTGGGCGGTAAACGTGTCAGTGGTAATTTTAGTATATGTAATTATTTAAAACACACTTATAAAGTGTTAATAATGAATACTTTGGAGTATCATTATTTCGTGGTGATACTATCAAGAACAAAAATAATTTTTAAAGATTTTATACTTATTATACATGTATAAATTTTATATATATAATATAAAATGTTGACTTTCTGAAAGACACTTTGCAGTATATTCATTACATGGCTTTGTAACAAAGACATCAGAAATACAGGAAATAAGACTAGCAGCTGTGCGAGAAAGCTTCCCAAAAAACTTGTAGATACGGTCGTAAATGCATTATGCAGTACACTGGAAATGCTCGAAAAAGCTCACCGGTGAAAATGAAGAGCGACGCGAGCTAGACATTAATTCCGTCGTTATGCATTCGGCGCGCCCAACGGACTTTTGAATATTTACGTTCTGGCATACACATTTAACTGCGAATGGACGGCGACGTGGGTAGTGAACGTGTAAATCACGAGCGAAGTCTTGCAGAGAAGCCGAAATTGTGAAGTACGTACTTTTTGCCGAACGTCCGTGCGATCTTTGAACCGGAAATTTTCGAGAGAGGATCGGTGATAGCCCGGTGATAGCGATTCGAAGTTTTGTCAAATGGTTCGCTGCGTACGAACTATTTGAGAGTCAGAATGGATAGCGTTTATTATACAGTCCCGAGTATTTGTGCGACGTTTACAAGTTGTTTGAAAGCATTCCATAATAGTTCGAAAATTATATATATATAATATTCTAAAAATATTTCATAATCCTCGCATACAAATTATTAGATTTTAAAGAAGAATATTAAATACAGATATTAAATAGATGTTTTTAAAGAAGAATGTATTAAATACAATTAAGTGAAACATTTCCAGCTTATTGCTAGTAAACTGTGCGTCGATTCTTTGTCGAACTTAAAACACAGTTTTTTGGAACGTAAAATTTCCTACCTCTTATTTAGCAATTTTTAATTAACGGCAATAATAAAGCTAATATAAATGATATATTTAATTTAATGTATTTGATTGAATAATTATTTGTATTATTAAAAATTGTGAGGGCAACTACTTAACATATATAATAATATCGTGTCTGCTCTTTTTATAATATGTAAGAGCTGTGCAATTATCATATATATTATACAATTCTAAAGCCGGCTTATATATAGAAAATAGGAAATGAGAACTTGGCAAACGCGCTGGCAGATTTTTCATCATCCATCATTATGTTTGGCACGCAGGGTGAGTTTGATTCGTGGCCACGTACAATGTTAAGATATATCGATTTCTCAATTTTCCGTGCACGCGAGACACAGCTGCGGAATTTGCTTTAAATAAAGGAAAGCAAGGGGTGAATATTTTTAAAAACCGCGACCGTAAGTTAAGCACGCTGTACAGAGAGAAACGCACAGATAATATTGATTTTTTAGTTATGTATAGATACTGGTTGCAGTAAATGCTGTCGGGGTCTTTGTTACCGTTAAAGACGCGGCCCCGCCTATATGTACATATAAATATTTTTCAAAGCAAGCCGTAAGTTAGCGCACCAGGACGGTGTACTTTACTTTCATCTTTTTTATGTCGTTGATAATTCGAACAGATGCCACGAACAATATATGCGTCCCTTGCGATTGATAGCGCCTACTTGTTATTCCTAGTTATCTGAGTCTCACCCTCGTATATTTGAGATGTCATAACTGCTATTTTTCTCTTGTTTCCTCTTGAATTTTGATTTTTTTATATGAGCAATAAATTTTATATTTCACCACATGTTTTTGAGTTAAATATTGTAACAAAAATATCTTTAAAGTTTTGCTTGAAAGATTAATGAGATGTAGTATTTTATACTTTGCAGTATTAGTCAATATAAAAAAACGGATATTGCGACGCTTTGAATAAGATTTCGTAAGGTAACGTCAAATCTCTCGAATCTCGCAGTGATATGCACAACACTGTGTGTGTATCTGTATTTGAGTTTTGATCAATTAAGTAAGCATATATGGCTACAGACGCGAATTGATCGATTACTGACGGCGTATATAACAGATGAAAGGTCCAATTGTAACACTAGGTAAGGGTATTGATAGCTTAGAAACTGTTTATATAGGGTAAGGAGGGGCTATTTGAGTCAGTTAAAGAAAAAATCAGATACAGAATTTTCAAGACAGAAAGGAACTTTTCAATTTTTAGGGTAGAGAGGGGCTTTTTAGCTTTTTGTCTCGAAAATTATTTATCAAATTTTTTTTTTAATTGACTCAAATGGTCCCTGCCTACCCTATACTACAAGTATGAAAATGTGTGTGAATTATTTTAAGATTTAGATGTGTATTTGCGCGTACACCGTGCTCTGTCCCTGTTCCTAGTCTTCAAAACTTTAAGGGCCATTGGCTGTTCTGTCGAGTATCCAATTCATCAACGAAACAATCATTCAAACTTATCTCCTCGAGTTATCAGGGCAAGTGATTGCATCGTTAATGTAAATCGAAAAGTTTGGATGTAATGCCTTTGACGTCATCAAATAAAATACTTATTTCTCTATTCTGCTTATATAAAATCATTGTTAGATCAATGTTAAATTAAATAAAATTAATATTTTTCGGTTTATGTGCACGACTAATCTTTTTAAAAAAGTTTTATTTTAAAGATTAATGCAAGCTTTGAGTGTCTTCAATTTTAAAAGTAGCAAAAATAGGAAATATGAAAACGTGGGCGTGTTCGCGAAGTAATATGATCGTATTTTTACTTCGCAGTATACTGCGCTGAAATATTCAACAATAACAAATACATGACACATTCGTAACAATGTACTGCCGTACAATATGTCTATTACTCGAGTCGGTGCACTTGTTTGGTCACGTATATGTCTTGGATATGTATGCACGGTATGCATAAATACGATTGCCGTGTTATTCTTGATCTTAGATATACCTACATGAATTCCATCTTCTGGATTTCTTCTTTTACGAAGGGATTTTAAAAAATCGTAAAAACGTTAAAATCAAGTCTCGAAGATTGTCTTGGTGATGAATAATCGGAAAAGTCGCGAATATTTTATTCCGAGAAATGTATCACATTGAATTACAGAGGTGAGAAGGATAAATTTCAATGATAACAGCAGACGTATTCTTGGCAGTGAGAATTCCCCCTCTCTCCCTAATGCATTAATCACTGGAAACGAGAGTATTACTTGTTGTCTAACGTTTAGCGCGTAAAAGTACGGCGAACTATCGCTCTTCTCAAAGGCAATTTATGCATATATTATCTCATTTTCAACATCTCATAGGTTCAAGAATTCTTAAACGTCATAATTTTCAGCAAAATTAATGACATCTCCAAAAGTCTTGAACTACATCTATTATTTTCGAATTTTGTAGCAAAGTTTATTTCCATCTATTATGCGGTAACCTAAAATTTAATTGATACGATTATTAATGATGATAATTGTATGATTAACTTGTTTGACTCGTTAATATACAATTGTAGTTACAATTCGATGACCAGTGCGAATCTGGGGCGCGATTGTGCGCGTGATAAATCAAATTTTATAGTACAAATAATTACAGTGTGATTGGGATTTCCAAATCTCATATTTTTTTTCTGTTGATAAAAAAAGAATATCGATAGAATTCCTCTTTTACTGAAATAGCTTGGCTGGATATTCGGAAAAATCGCGTGTAAATTTTACATATCGATATCTGTAAACCGTTACATCTCTAAGCAAAGATTCAGTGACATTCCTATATCAAACGTCATGTCGGCAGAGCGCGTTTTACGCGACACGGACATGTTTAATCTTCTGAAGTAATAGCACTGCAGGATTATATTCCTGACATATCGCGACGTCAAATAAAATGCGTTTTAGCTGTGCAGTAGCGCAGTTTCAGGTGTTTGCGCTATTTGTTACACGGAAATGCGCAGAAACAGTATTACAATTCGCGTGATTGACGATTCCAGCTGCCGCGTTTACTTTTCATTTTCAATCCCTTATGATTTCTACGCCCTCTCTCTCTCTCTCTCTCTTTCTTGTTCGTCTGAGACCTGCAGAAATAGGTTGCAAAGCGAAGCGAGGGGCACGTTATGTGTCGTGGACGAGGCTTCTGATCGATAGGGTCTAAACCGCCCCTACCAGGTAGCCCCATACTAACGCTATTCACACCATAACCCACACATACACACCGTGTTTACCAACACTCTCGCGTTGGTGTGCATAATGCGACATACATAAATATACAAGGGGCAGCAGGAGGATATCGGTGAAACCAGCGGCGAGAAAGCGCGCGACTCGTGTTTGCCGACGTGAACTCGCAAAACGATACACCTGTCAATACCTTCTGTACGTAGTACGATCACTTCTTCTTTTCCCTTGGAAGCGGACATGCAGAGCATTTCGTGTTCTCCACGACCGCTTTTCGGGTTAAATGCAGATTTTTGCATTAATTTTATACGGAAACATCAATTTTTTTCTTATATTTTTGTTGAGAAAAATCCACTCTACCGTGCGTAATATAACGAAGAGGCTGGTTTGCCATGAAACATTACTCGGATAAATCAGCTGGAGATTATGTCGGATGCTTTGTTGAAGTTTCCTTTTGTTTCCTCAAACGAGGAAACATGAGTTACACTATTGTTCCGCGGAACGACTCCTTTTACGAGGATGGAAAACACGAAAAATTGGCGAGGAAAATTCAAACGGATTGCGATCGAGGATGTTTCTCCAACTCAACTATTTCCCTCGTCCTACATAGATGATGAATAAGCGACATATGTGACAATCTTATTCAAATATAGAGATGAGATCATATCGCGAAATTTTGTCGACGTCGTCGCGGAACGTCAACAAATTTCTTCCTTTTGACGTCTTATTTCCGCGTGGGGATTCGGTCTTTCTTCCTTTACGTTTTCGCGACGAGATCACGTTTCGTCGAGATGTAGCCTGCTTTCTATTGAGAATCTCTACGCGCGATGTCGCTTAGTCGCGTATCTCAGCGCAGTTTAACATTCTCGGTGGTTTAATTGCTTCTAATTTAGCATACATTTGCCCAACAATTCTGACGAATTCCTTTTGTCTACTTTTGTCAATGGCACAGAGAGTTTATTCTCCTCGTGCATCGCATGTTAAACACACGTACGTGTATATACGTGTGTTACACATACGGTTGTCTTCCGAAGAGAGTACGTAGTTCTCTGCGAAGTTCCCTTCATATAGTCAATATTTATCTACCTAGTGCTAATACGATGTAGATAACCCAGTTCGAAGGTAATCACATATAAAGCGAAAGCCAACGAACTGTGCAGAGAATGCTTATGATCTCGTAATGATGCGTAGATTAGTCATAAATACGTGGGCAATCGTTATAAATACGGGAATAAGGACTGCGGACTAATTGAACGTAATTTCACGCGTAATTTCTTTTATGATTGCTATCGCTCGCCTATATTTGCTTAATTATCTCTTCTTAAATCGCATTACTTAATCATGACAAACACTCTCAAAGAAAATTTAAAAAATGACTATTTCTAATAATTTTATACATTTTACATTCGCTTAATGGAACTTTGTGAATCATAATCAAGTTTTGTTTTGTATTAAGAAAAAGATTTACGTTTTATTATTAGTATTTATTCCCTTTTGCAGCAGCACAGGCATGTTTTGCTTACTTCGTGCTTATTTCGTATCACAGTTTTTCTGAAAACTCGTGTTTATGCTACACATTTCGAATTTATGTCGAAAAACCAGCAACCTCGCGGAAATATAAATCCTTATTCCGCGGCATATCCCGAAGTGCGTGTTCGAGTTTTTTGTTTCCGACAGGTTTATCCTCGCGAGCTAAATCCATACCGGCTAGACGAGCAACGTCGTCTACTGACGTTCCGAGAAGCTAAGCGAATCGTTCCAAGTGTATGTATATTAGATCAAAATGCGGAATTGATTAATCGGACGCGACGTATCCAGCAGCATCGATCGCGGCCAAGCAACGTTTTCATCTTCGCCGCGGGGCGAATTCGCTCGCTCCATTCATACCGCGCATATTTCCTGCGCTATCTCGCCTTAGGAGCATGCGTAATTACGAGGCTATACCTCCGTGCATTCAGAGTTTAACCTGCCTGCCTGCCTGCCTGCTGCTGGCGGCATTATAAGCCGGTATAATATTGGCAACCTCGTTCCGAATCAAGGCGGCGGTTCGGTCGGCGAACAGGACCAATCGAGAACGTTTGCGGTCGGTGAATGACTGAGTCGAACGGTGCGCTTGTCAAAGCGCACACCCGATATATAAACGTCGTCGCGTATGTACGTATATACGTGCATGCGTTGCACGTTTGTGTGCGTGTGTGTGTTGTGTGTATGCAAACACCGGCGCGCGACAACGCGTGCATATACACGTGCGCCTAGGGCGATGGTTACGAGGGATACCTCGCCGTCCGATCGCGTCCGTCCGTCCCGCTATAGGCTATACAGGCGGGGTGTGACAGATTTCACGGGACGACGAGCTAACGAAAAACTAGTCGGCTGTGAGGTGACGAGAGGGCAGAGACTACCATCCACCTTTCCCGTAACCGCGTCCCTCTTCTTCCCTCGACACCCTCACCACCTCTCTCCCTCCCCCCAGGACACCCCTCTCGCTGACAGCCGCACCCGGTCGCTTTTATCCGACATTCCAACCACCGCCGGCCGGCTGCCACGAGCCAGACGCTCGAAGTATCCGGCCGGAGAAATATCGCCCGGCTCTATCACAGGCCTGCAACTGTTGCCTTGGTCGTGGTCGAGATCTTCGAGTGAGTTATTATCGGATCGCAGTGCGAGCGCGCTTTCATGGGACTTTCCTACCCTTCCTCCATTTTTTTAATGTATGAGCATTGATTTTGATGTATCAGGGATACTGATGGGAGACGCGGGACCATTCGACTAGCATTTTTCGCTAGTCTATATATTACAGACTAGCGAAATATTCTTATTATTTTAACTGCGATCTCCCCGACGCTTTCCCTGACTAAACGTTATCTCAGATAAAATCGCGAATAAACCAACAAAGAATGAAAATCCGAGAGAACGGCGACACGAAAGAGAAACCGGCGACATTTATTACGGCACGATCGTGCAATCATTTCAGATAAATACGAGTGACACTGATCCGGTTATTTATATGACGATTAGTAAAATAAACTGAATGTCAAGAATTTGACGGGAGTTTCTTAACTCTACCCGAGGGGATTTAGCAGGGTCCTCGTTAAATCTTTCATCCCTTTCTTAATTCCCTCTCTCGTTTGAGAGTCCGAGACCCCCCCCCCCCCCGCGCGAGCTCGTTCTAATGAGGATCCTTGTTGCGCAGTAGAAAAAGGTGTCGACACGTTCGGGACACATCGTAAGCCGGCCTCTCGCTCGCAAGTAGTAAAGGCCTTTACGATCCGCCCGATCCGGTAATTAGAGAAACGTCCGCGCGCTTCTCTCCGTTCGTTTTCTCTCAACGCTCGCGCCGTTTATTTTGTTTCGCCGAGTGGATTTGTTACAAGAGTCACGGCTGCTTACTCTGTGACAAGTTAAGATCGTTTAAAGTAGCTTTCAGTGGTGCGCAAAATGCAGACAGCTGTCCCGGCTTTCCATGCGTTTAACGTTATTCAATATTCAATGCGCTGACGTGCAATTTTGCACGGAGAATTCTATGGGCATTGGAGAGAAACGCGTACAATGTTCCTTTTGCGGTACAGATTGAATAGGAGAAACCGAGTTAAAATGTTCATACGCTTCGCGTTATATTTAATCGAGTTAAATGTGCAATTTCTTACCATTCTTTTAGTTTACGTTGTTTTAGGTTACGTATATAGAACTGGAGCTGTACGTATGTGTGCGTATATACACACATTTTTTTTTTTAAAGAATGTTTTTACAAAGAAATGTGAGAAAATTGTTAAGCGGCCTTATCAGGAGTATGCAAGTATTCGTCCATTCTAAAATCACGTGCTTTATGATTCTTGGTACTTTCGAGAGATCGGTATTTAGCGCGTTATATAGTGTCGTAGCATCTAACCGAACTGCGTTTAGTAGCAAGCAGGAATTTCGGTATGGCGGTTTGTCGTACAGGTGACAGCCGTTCGATCAACGTTCCGGGTTCCCAACACACGTAGAGCCCTTTGTACACGCAATAAGTCTATCGGGTGTCGTATGGGGGTGTCGTAGCGGTCTCCTGCGATTCAGATTCCGTGTGTCAATATGTAACTACATGAAATGAAGCGCCGCTTGATTTATTAATCGATACGTTATACCTGCCCCAGAATCTTGCACCATGGCAAACACGAACATGATTGAGTCCCGGGAAGATTGGGAATTATAATTGAAAGTGGTACGTCGTACGTGAAGAAATATGTGCATATACGCCCGCGCGGAGATATCTCTTTTTTATTTTATCACAAATAATACTAATGTTAAATAAAAATGCCGGAAGAAGATAATCAGCAACATTAATGTAAAAAATGCGTCTTCTTAAAGTCCCACGCAAACCCGTACGATTAAAAAATTCATTAAAATTTTTTAAAATTATTTTAGCGACGTTTACAATTTTGTTTCTCTGCATTTCATCTTTTTTTATAAATTCATTAAATATCGTAATGTTCCTGTGAAATGTTTTAACGCTTATTCATAATGTTTCGCAGCCTCACAACCTCGAACGAGAGATCGATCGCTGTTCATCGACACTCGCGCATCGGGGAACACCTGTGCTTTTTATTTGCCGGAGGGAAAAGTTCGCGGACATATAATCTACGATCCGATTCATTTTCCCTCCTCATTCATTTCGCGACGCCCCGTTATCAGTCGGGCGGCAGCTCGCTACTTTCGTCGAGCGCATTATCGCTTCTCGCAGCGTGCACGCTTTGAAAAACTAAAAAATCGGCGGGGGAATCGTCGTAATTCCGTTGGGTGAGATTAGAGAGTCGCTGCCCGAGGGATTTTGCCGGAGGGAAGGGAGCTGCATGCCGCCCCGAGCGAGCGAGCCGATGAAGTTTGCACGAGTGCCTGCGACCCGTGTTCGCGTCCCGTGTTCGCGTTCTTCTTATCGACCATTCTCAAGCTCGTGTTCTCGACTGCATCTGGCATCCCTGTGCTTTTTCCTCCCCTTCCGCTTAGCTCGCGGCATAACTTTCGTAATTTCAGGATCGAGTCTGCTTCTCCACCGTGATCTCCTTGTCACAAATAGGGATCAGTCGTCCAACACGAGACGCGGGCAGTTTCGAGAGTTGGCCGCGTTGATTTAAACTTCGCGAACTACTTTCCAAGTATAATCTGCGAAAATCGAGAACATTATAAAAATTAATAAGCTGTGAAACATTTACTAGGGAAAACTAGGAAAAAGCGTTTTTGTTCTTACGTTTGTATAACGTGAAATTGGTTTTGCATTAGAAATGGCATATATTGACTGAATTGACTCTGGGATTACATGCTCGTCCGCTTGAAGCATATTTTCATAGCCGTAACATTTTTACAGCTGTCTGCTACATATCTTCGGTTTATATGGAAGAATTTTACGATATCCTCCGCGGCGTTTATATTCCTTTGGCATTTTATATTCGAATAAATTATCAAGATATTTTATAGCTTTAGAAGGATTATATGTTAGTAAAATATAATACCGATATCTGAAATGTCGCTTAATCGAGTTGCGACCATAAAGCGGAAGGTATCGATCTACATGACGAAAGCATTAAGGTTTAATTGGAGAAAGCATCACGTGGAACGTAAAATTAAGGCGCCATATACCAAGTCATCGTACTCGTGATACGCTCTTTACTAAACCGCATGTGCTTTTTTAATCCCGCGGACGTCTGCTTTTAACAGCCACTATAGAAAGCGCATTTCCCTATGGCGAGTTTTACAACGACGGTTGCCAGAGACCGGACAGCTGTGCCGTTATCTTGCACTCGTATTTTTGCGAATTTTTGAAAAAGTACTTTAACGTTGTAGAATTAACTAAATGGAGATTGCGTGGCTGTGCTTACTTAGCACGGCATAGCTCGGAAAGCGTAAATATTATATCTAATATTTGCTTACGTAATTATCATATCGTAAAAAGTATTTATTTTCAAAGTGAATTTTATATATGTTCTTAATAATAATGCAAAGTGCATTATTTAGAATGAGAATTAGATTATATATTTTATATTAGATTATGTATATTTTATATTTTATTATAATAACATTAATTAGAACTATTTATTTATTATATATTTAATATAATATTTTTGTATTTTTACTTCTTACTAGCGATTCAATTTGTCGTAGAATTATGTCGGGTGTCGAGACTACGAGTATTATGAACTGATCATTAACTCGGGCTTACCGCCTCGAAAAAACAGAATCAATTTTTCCTCGTCGTGTGATGCAGTTTACGCGGCGCTATTAAAAAAGTTATTCCACGTACGGCAACATTGAATACGTGTCTGATCCCTCAACGTCCGGTAAAATCATATCACTGAATATACTGAAATTTGGCCGGTTCGCTTCGCGAACGTTCTGATTAGCGTTTTGATTAGTGATTCGATTATACATTGATTGCATCGTTGGCGTCGCTGTCACGCAGCAGACTATGAATGTAAAATGCTAAAAAGGTATATTATACGTCGACGTTAAACACCGCTCGTGTTTAACGTCTTTAACGTCTTTAAAGTTCTTTCGCATCGTTATTTGCGTCTTTATCGATGTACTTAAGCGGATACGCTCGAAACGATGTTCTTTCGTTCTTCCCATTTCGCTGTACAGAGCGTTCGTACGCGGACCGTAACAGATACTTAGTTAGACGTTAAGTAAAGAAGCTCGAACAATTTAAAGTTTTTCCGGTAACTAGCGATGGTGCTATATTACCTACTCGTGACTGAGCTCGTGCTAAAGCTATTGTCATGAAACGCGCCCTTTCTAAGGAAAGTCCGAAAGTCGTCCTAATGACATGGCTATACGGATCGGGTGAACATTTTTCTTCCCGTCCTGTTACGTTTATCCAGTTACCTCGATTTTTCACAAGGGACGAGAAGCCAAAAAACGTCAATCGGAGATGGATGGGAGTTGCTTGAGATTGTGCTGGGTAATAACTTTTCGAGATAGCGCACACGCGCACAAAATCTAAATAACTTATGGTTACTAAAATAAAAATGGGTTTTCGTAAAAAGTGCATGGTGCAAAAGTCACTGGAAATAAGCTCTCTGTTAGGTACCGTACACTATATTCGTAATAATAAGTTGCGGTGAAATTGTATAATTGTTTGGCGCTTCTTTGCATTTCAACAATGAAAATACTAAATGGGCTTTTCAGCTCGCAAATTAGTTATTAGCTGCAAACAGTAAAGAGGATTTTGAAATAAGCTCCGGAATAAAGGAGAAGCTTAACAATTTCAACGAAAGGCTGTATATGGTCTTATATGTAATTTACGTTATGCGTCTCAAGTAACATATTAGAGAGATTTTAACGTATTAAAGACCGAGTAGCATGTAATCGAGCAATTATATAACTATAACATATTAAAGATGACCGAAAATTTCTAATTAATTTTAACCAATTATTGAATATTTTATCAAAGAACTTCGAGATATTATTTATTATATTTATGATTATCATTTATTAATATATGATTATTAATATCAAGATATAAGATATTATCAAAAATGACAGTTTATTTTGACTAAATAGTAATGCTCACACGACGTTTCGACATTTTGGTCTTTATGTCCTTATTAAGTGTAAAATTGTAAATCGCAAAATCGATACAAGAATAATGTCTGGTTATGGAAATAAAATGATAAAAAAGGAACAAAAGTAAAGATCAATAAGTCATGAGTTTAAAATGTGGCTATTCTACGAATATCTCAATAATTGTGAATTTTTGCCTAAAAAGTCAGATCTAAAAGCCGAAATAAAAAACGATTAGAAAAACGGAAATAATTTTTATAATAAAAACAAAA
Organism: Temnothorax longispinosus; assembly: GCF_030848805.1. NCBI lineage: Eukaryota > Metazoa > Arthropoda > Insecta > Hymenoptera > Formicidae > Temnothorax > Temnothorax longispinosus. The sequence goes on along the minus strand of NC_092359.1, from coordinate 24,513,067 downwards.
ATAATTTAAATTACGGAGTTACATATTACGTATGTCATCGAAAGTAAAACAGCTTCTTGCATAAGATATTATATTATCTATATAAAACGATTGAATGTGAATAAAATAAATACATTTAAAACTTGTTTGAAACTATCTATAATTTTCAATAGAAAAAATAAAATTTTCTAGTTTTAAGGATGTATAAATACATATACCTACATATTGAGGCTACAAAAGAGAAATTGCATTAAGCTAGGTCGATTTTAGACTATCGACATAATTGACAATAAGTTTTAGTGCCTTGATATTAATACAGTCACTTCTTTTCAATGATATTTTATTTAGGGATAGTTTTATTTTATTTTTTGTCTATAGCGTGTTTGAAAGAGACTCTGTTGCGAAAGGTTACGAGAGGACGTGCTACGAAAAAGCACGTAATGGCATGAATAAAATCTCGAGGTCTCCGACCAGACGACCCAGGAGCCTCTTGGGTTGGCGGCCTGTCATATTGTAGACAACAATAGCTTGTACTAGCCGATTCTCCTGGTTTACGATTATGGACAAACGCTGGTAAACGCATCGATAAAATTGTCCCGCAGGACACCCTCACGCTCGCTCGTTAATGTCCGTTATAGTGGCAGGGATGATGCTGATAACAGTGATGATGCTGATGCTGCCGCTATTACTGCCATCGAGCTCCGTGCACGCCAGACCCGGTACAGCATTCGCGACTCGACAAATACGATTACCCGCCCACCCTGGTGCTTAAGCCGGGCTGAATTCAGTAGTGCTTGTGGATACACAAACTTGCCCTAGATATCGGGATTCAACCTTTCGGCTTCCTCTCCCTCTCTTTTTCCCCTCCCCTTTCTCTCTCTCTCTCTCTCTCTCTCTCTCTCTCTCTCTCTCTCTCTCTCTCTCTCTTTCTTGCCATGCGCTGCTGGGCCTCATCTCCATGAACACTCCTCCCGTCGTTGCAACCCTTCCGTATCAAACCTTTCGAAGCTCCCTCGAGTGCCGGCGATGTGCTGGCTGGTTATCTCCCTCACTCTTATACTCGCTCTTGTACTCTCTTCTCGCTGCTCCTTAAATCTGGTTTGGTTGATCGTCAATTATCTGCGAAAAGACAAATTTGCTTATGTTCCAGCCTTGCCCGCTCAATTACTTGCTACAGCATGTTAATTACCCGGTATAATCCCAGTGCGATGTCTGGTCGATGTGACTGAGAAACGCGTTACGATAGGTATATGAACTCGATCGGGGAAATCTGATACGCATATTTGCCTGACTAATTGGACGCTTCAACACATAATTGATCATCTACTATCTCTTTTACTCGATATATTACTTCATTTATTTTCGAGCTATTATTACCTTGTTAATTTATTATTTTGCACGTTCTATTTTGCACAATCTATTTTCTATTTCAGTATTTATTTTCTAAAACTAATCTACGTTCTAAATCTAAATCTATTCTCTAACGTGATTAACAATCGATTCGGAATTGCAACTTTGTAATGCGTCTTGTGACACGTTTGGTAATTGCTTCGATACTTCGTCAAACACTATTAAACACGGCTGTCCACACTCTTAGTTGCTTCCAAGTACGTTTCGCGCGATCGTCAAATACGTATATGACAAGTTAATTTACTCGTGTTAATACGTGTATCCATTCATTGCTCACTACACCGAACACCGTCGCGCCTCGCCTCTGACTAAATTGCGTATTATCCCATGCGAAACTGATGTGTGGCTATGCACACGTGAGAAAGCAACTTCGCGCGAAACATGGGAAAATGTGAATATATATAGGCTTAGCACACATCAATTTTGAATCTTTCTCTTTCCTTAGTTCATCCATCACGCCACTTATCGTTCTGTAATTATTCCGTCAGTCAATCATAGCACCTCCCGCTTTATTACGTGTTTCGTGTTTTCTTTTCGCCGCGTACGTCTATCATCGAAACGTTTTTGATAAGAACCTTGAACCGCCACACGAAAGTAATAATCTAGATTAATTAACGAAACGTCCTCTTCGTCGTATTACGCAAAAGACGTCACGATTAAATATACTTAATTTTAAATTACTGATAAACATATTTATTGTTTTATATGTATAATATAATTAAAGTTTGCATCTTTATTTGGTATATTTTGTATGTTGAATATTATACCGGTCAATTTATTTAAGAAAGTAATACTTTTTGGTGATTCTTACTTCTTGTAACACATATGTTAATTATTGTCACAGCGACAATAATTAACGCACTATTATGCTAATTAATTATTTCTTTTAGAATTAAATGAATGCTTTGAACTATTGCCTATCTGTTCAAATGTACAACGCAATGTGATATAATAATGTAATCAAATACAATTATCGTACGAATCATGCTTTACAGTGTAATTGGAAAGTTTGTGCTTTAACCTTCTTTTAAATATCTGAAGAGATTAATTTTAAAGTCGTGAAAGTTAATTCGATTTGTCAGTCGATTAGATTAATCTTTCCGATCGTAGAAAAAAGTGGATTACATCGCTGTTGCTCCGCGTTCTTTTTGCTTCGTGTTTCTTTTTGCTCAATCGTGCTGGAGGCTTTATCTCTCCCCAACCAGCGTAATAAGAAACCGTTTCTACGGTTATCTCGACATTTTCGGTGATTAAAGGGGGAATCCGCCAAGGGGAGCGACTTCGCATAGAACGAGGTACCGAAACGTTCGGTATACCGTGATCCGCAAGTTTCCCGCGCATAACCAGATTATGCAGTCGAAAGCGAGGGTCCTCGTTAACCGCTTAATGCGTAATGCGGCGCGGCAGACTGAGGACGCGCAATACGCGGGATGGCATGTCCGACAAGCGGCGTTTTAATTTGCTATCGATTGGTAAAGCCATGCCGCGGATCGTAGGCGAGATCGTATGCAGCCCGGCAATTCCAGCGCTAGGTATATCCATATATGCGGATACATCCCGCATACTTGCTTTGGGCAATAGCGTCGCTAATTGCATTCAACTTCCCCATATGCTGTCGTTGGTCAACTAGATTATTATAAGCCCGCTGGCAAATTTTCCCAAAGATAGCCGACTAAAATTGACGCTCTCGTCAAGAAACCTTTCCGCGAGAGCTTTTGCTCTCGGTGCGAAACATCGGTTAGGGATGTAATTCCTGTCATTCTCCAAAAAAATATTCACATTGTTGCGAACAAAGTTAATACTTAAAATACTTTGTAGATAATTTTTGTTTTACGAGTAACGAGGTAATCATTGATATCTATAATTACCGTTATTATTATTTCGTAGCTGGAATTAAAAATCTTAGTATGCACTAACATCTTTACTGTCAATAATGGAAAGCAATTTCTAAACAATTACATTTATAGAATTATTGTATAAACAATACATTTATGCGTAAAAAGTAACAGATATCTTAGCAACTTATATCTTAATTGCGTTAAAAACTTTTTAACTCGAGAATAACGAAGACGCTCATTTCTCTAAAAATAATTTCGCTATTCGGTTTGCCGATTAATCTATTTGGGGTGAATATCGGATGAGGAGAGAGAGAGAGAGAGAGAGAGAGAGAGAGAGAGAGAGATCCAGCCGACAAACGACGTTTTAATTTCATATCGATTAGAAACCCCACGGCAGATTACAGGCGGTATCACGTGGGCCAATAGTTTCATCGACACGACAGATATAGTAGGGCTTAGCTTTATACGAGGTAAACGGGTGACAAAGCATGTTTCTCGAACGATGAGTACCGTGTAACAGGGTAATTAAGGTCGCAGGTGCATTAAACGGAGAAACACGATGCAGCTTTTTCGAGCCTATGTTCACGGCGCGTTTATTGATGTATTGTCAAGGTAAAAGATCGGGATAACTTTGAAGACTCAATTCACGCTAGATTCGTTTAATAACCGTGTACTAGAAAAGAAATATTATAAAAAGGAACAACCGTGCTCGGTCATGACGCAATTATAAAACGTAGCTTTTTATATATGTATAATTGAAATCGAAATGTTACGAACGTTATGAGTTCTGATCAGTTTTTTTTCTGAAAACGGAAACTCTTTCTATGCGCATAAAATATATCACGGAAAATCCTTCCCGAATACAATCGTCGCTGCACATTCGGCATGGTATATTTTTAGTGAGTGATATATGAGATCATTCATTACAGTCATAATTACGTTACCAAGAAAGTTTCAATGTTTCGACGGGTGAAAATTGATCCAATTTACGAGTCACGTTACATTGCACCGATATTTAATTATCTGAGCCGCGGAAATAGACAATATGCGATTGCATCAACTCTTTCAATTACCCGTGTGCGATGAAAAAACAAGAATGGGGAGATCTGATCCGAGAGAAATAATATCGAAAACTCGAGAAGGAGAAAACACATTTGCAGTACGTTTATTTATGTTCTGGTGGAAAACGTTATCGATTCATATTTAAAATTCATTAGCTCCATCAAATTTGAACTTTGCTGTATAACTTCATCATGCGAGTTATCCAGTATTATAGCTCTCCAATATTCTTATCGACTTTTGGTGAGCAAGATTCATGAATTCTACGTTTTTAATAGAATTTAGTTGACGATCTATATGAATAGCTATTCTAAATTCGCAAGTAAATATTTTATGCTGCAAATATATTTGTTACGTCCAAATTCCAGGATTTTAATGAATTTCTAAAAAGCGAAGGAAAGGATAAAAAGAGTGAGAGTATGGGGGAGACGTTATACCTGTCTCGCAGGTACACGCGCTTGCCTCGAGTCAAACGCACTTTTTAAAGGAATTATTTTGGAACAATTAAATAGCAATTATATCTGGGATATTGCGTTTTCAAATTAGAATGTCCTACATGGGGTTTTTAGTAGGGAATGTGTTTGGATGATAATGAGACACCCTTTCATTTCCTATGTATGTAACTATTAGCCACACAGGATATAACACTTTGGGTGGGAAAAGATATCATTTGAGGAAATGCACAAAATACCCTGACAAAAGCTTATTGACTTCTTTGTGGAACTACAGCTGTGCTAGGACACTTGTGTTTGTCCTGGGGAAAGTACAATAAGCCGTTTAGGCTGCGATGCATAGGCTTTGAACTCGGTTTATTATTATTATTATTATTATTATTATTATTATTATTATTATTATTATTATTATTATTATTATTATTATTATTACTTGGTATACTTTAGCGAAGGTTGGAATGGATTCCGGGATTATTCTGGGTCCTTGGAGAGATTCTCGTTGGCCCTTGGCGGTTGCTATTGTTAATTCGAAGGAATAACGCGCACAGAATTTAAACTCGTATTAGGAATCGAACCTGAATCAGAGCTTCACAGCACAACTAGAAAATGGAAGAGATAGAAGAAACCGAATCCTGCAATTTGGCGGTTTATATAGGAGCTTTGAAGGGGATGCGTTTTGTTGTGGAGTATAACAAGTTTTCTACTCTTGGCGAGTTAAGGTTTTCGGTAAGATTTTTCTACCCGTGACAAAAAATTTTACTACTATCTATTGGTGAGTTCATTGTGGAAGCACCACCGCTCATGGTGCAATTTTGGATTCCCGATTATCTATTGGCGAGTAAGGCACAAAATTTTCATTGCCCATAGTCTCGTTTTTCAACTGTCAATTGGCGAGTTAAAAGTTAAATCTCCATCGTCCCATTTTGGGAGTACCAGCTATCGCTCTTTCCAATGATTTATCTTGTTTTCCATTGTCGATTTATCTTTTATTATTTTTTTTATTAGGGTCGCCGAGACAACCTTTGCGTCTTATTGCGAGATCTTATTTTTATAAACAGACAAAACAGACTTTTATTGTCGGGACTCCGTGTATTACTGGATAATTTTGAACAAATATAAATTTCCATTATATTTCTTGTAAAAATTACAAAAATCTCTGAATTACATCTCGCACTACATTTTTATCAGTAAGACAATATTATTTGAGCAATACTTTCGAGATGCTTAAACATAATAAACTTTTTTAATTAAAATTTTCTTTGAAAATAATAGTCTTCGGCATCCGCCGGCACTGGGTTTTTATTATCGCCCATCGGATAAAAGTGATAAAACCTTTCCCGCATCTGTTTTGTCTGTTTGGATTTTGTCATCTGACGGAAAGATTTTTACGATCTCCCGATTTTATCTTATGTAAAACAAACATATTGCAAAATACAAACGTGTTGGAATCATAGCTCGCTCGTCGATCGACAATTATTTGCGTTTGGTTGTAGCCTATTTTTTTATTCTAAAAATCTAAAAGAAAATTTCAGATTTCCGCCAAATTTCTCTGAAAAAAAAAACAAATTGTGGTGTCCACAGGACGTAACATATTTAAGGAAATGCAGTGTGTAAAATAACGAAGAAAGTATTGGTGATATTTACGATCTGTCCGATATTCAAGATATTGAGCCACTCTGGATATTTCCAGCAGAATTTTTCCTTAACATAAAATGTTTTTAACTTCTCACACAGGGAAAACGATTTGTCGTCCGCAGAAGCTGAATAGTGTCGCCCATGAAACAGTACAAGCAGAGCTGAGCAATAAATGAGCGCTCTATTAATCTTGTGTTAATAATAATCAGAGATTCGAAAAAGGAAAAAAACGCGGCTTTTAGTGCACTGACACGAGCGGAACAACAAGAGCTAACATAAAGGAAATGACATCATTTTTTCATTATTGTTCCACGCTTAACCGTTGTTCACGGATTTTTATCAATTTTCACGTTCCTACCCGTCTTCGCCATTATTCACGGCGGATAATTCCTTATTAATTTCTATTTCTCTAACTAGTCATCATGCCGGCATATCCGTTCAATATTCATTAAAACGAAGGATTAAAAAACACGTGCGTGTAACAGTTAAAATTTAATTGGCTTTATCCGAACTATTTTTAACACGACGCATAAAACTTTAATATATTATGTATTCGAATATGACAGATATGTAAATAAACATAAAACAAATTCTTGTATTAATTATTTATTAAATCTCATATTGTTCTATTTTGTTATTTTGTTTCAGATGATACGAAGTCAGGATATCGATAAATATGTATGGATAGACTAATGGAAGATTAAGGTAAAATTGGTGCATTATATAGGAACGAATAAATTATTAACGCGATTTTTTTTTATTAAATATTTTATTAAAATATATAATACGCGACTCTATGATATATTTTCTGTTCTACTATTTATATTCGACATATATTGTATATTAACGAATATCGAGCATAGCTCCTCTCCTTTCTCTTTGCACCAGTTATAATATTCAACTTTGGAATAATATAGAAAGATCAAACAGACATTTTTAAAAATATTTGAGAAGTCAATTGGGCGTTTAACAAAAATCTCTATTTTACGAATTTCGTATATTCATTCTTTCTATATGAATAAATAAATTTCCGAACGGTTCGAAATGCATTACGCGGACAATTTTGAAGTTCGATTGTAAATAATAAATAATCGCGTCTTAATTAGCCATTAACTCGACTCGCACAGTATCGGCGTGATATTGTCTGCGTGAGTCGATAGTCGATCTCTCTGGCATTTCCCGAGCGCCGCGGACACGGAACGAATCGATCACGAGCGGCTGGCGTCTCGGCGCGTTTCCAATTAGTAAGTATCGCGATTAACTCCGTGTTTTAACATTTGCCAGCTTACAATTAGACGCGTACGTCAGTGATTCGCGTTGAAACGCGTCGTCGCGAGATTTATTCGATCAGAATCCATCATGCCGCGAGTAGACGACCGAGCGACAATCATACGTCGCGTTGCGCGGATATCTTTAAGTCGTGCGTTTCTTCATTCAATGCTGTAATACGAGACGATAATTGTTCTGCCGAGCGCAAACGTCCGGTACTCGTTATACGTATACGGTGCCGTATGAGGGCGGAAAACATGTAGATACACTTTCATGTATGAAAGTGCGACAAAGGGCCAACGGCTCAGCTGTGGCGAGTGTGACGTCGCATCGTCATCGTCGGGTCGCGTCGCGTCGCGTCGCGGCGAGTAGCGCGTGAAATTGGCCGCGGATTTTTGGAGTCCCCTCCGCCTCCGCCGCGCGTCGCGCCGACCTCCGCGACTCGTCCCGCGTCCGTGCGGCCGTTGCGCGGGTTACGCCGTACGCGGGTGTGCGATACAGTGTCGGGATCGGAGTAACAACGTTTTTCCCTCTTCGCTTACAAGCACGAAGACACTCTGTCTATTCGTGTGATGACTGCGCCTCACGAATAGGCAGAGCGTCTTTGTGTAAGTAGAAAGAGAACGCCGTGAATTTTCTCGGAACTGCGTCCTTGACTGACATGGGTGTGCGAGCGTCGCGGCCGTCGCGGGTGCCGGTCGAATCGTAGTTTCACGCGTAGGTAATTACATCTCTCGCACAGTATTTTTTCGTCGTAATGTAACGAGCAGCGTATGGTCAACATCGGGAGGTGCCAAAGTGTCGCGCGATTGTTGTTTTCTGGTGACTAGCGCGCGCGCGTCGTACCTAACCCAAGCTAACCGCGTTTTCGCGTGTGTAGTGTTGTACGCGGACAAAGATGGCTGAGAGGAGGAGGAGGAGGAGGAGGAGGCCTGGGAGGCATCGAGCAACGGTGGAATAACCGTGAGGTGAGTAATTATTTAGTTATTATATTCCACCCGTACAATTAATCGACGCGATGACTCAATTCGTGTCAATTAATACACCATTTGGATTGTGCGATATAATGCATATAGAAAATTTTTTGTCCTAAGGCGCTTAGAATTTTTAATAAGATATATTTATATTTTTCATAAATACGTAGGTGTATCTAAAATATTTTCGAAATGCTTAACATTTATAGTGATTCGAATTATTTATATAAAAATTTTTAATCAGATTTTATAAAAGTTTACGTTTAAAGGATTTTTTAAATTATATGTAGTTTTTTAATTAAATATTTAGACATTCGCGCAATAATTATTTTGTGAAATTTAATTATTTTAGTTAGTCTCTGGAAGCGCTGTTCGGTTTGACGAATTTGGCAGATGATTTAATAAGACACTTCGCAAAAATATTGTTTCCACTTAACAATGCGGATAATCCATTATTTGGGTTATTTACGACAAGCACGATGTAATTGAGATCATAGATATCTAGTACGACCGTAGAAATAATTTTTGCATCTCAATTTTTTGTTTATCTCTTTTTCGGATTGACTTATTATTCAATGAGAAGTTAATTATCGTGTGACTATTTTTTTAATATTTTTTGTTAAAACCAAATTATTCTATTTAATATGGTTTTTCAAACTCTTTCTTTATAGAAAAAAATTTTTTTATTGCGTTTTTAAATTATATGCAAAAGTTAAAAGTTACACGGAATTTGCGACATTTATTTGTTAAATTCGAGTGAAGAGCCAGTATATCCTTCTATGGATCGATGAATCTGTGCTGCATCATGTGCGGAGTTAACTTAGCCGTTTATCTTTGTTCTGCCTGGAGGCAGCTAGCTTTCTTAAAGAACGGCCGAAACACCTCGTAGCGCTTACATAGACGACGAAGCAGGAAGCGGATTTCTCGGCAACGTGTATTAGAGATTCCTTTGGGACAACATGTCCCTGTAGCTTTTACATTCAGTCACTACCTCTCTCAGGCTTCGGCGCGCCGCATTCACCTTGTGGCTTTTCGAAGTTTCACAGAGAAACGCGACGGATGCTTTTTACCAGCCGTTTGTGTGTGTCCTGAAACAATAATAAACAGCATTCGTTTGTAAACTGGAAACTCGGAAAGAATAGAGGGAATCGGCGCTGTTCCTGTGAACCTCGGATATCCGCATAGCTTTCTCATGTGGCAATGTGCATTTTGCGACGGGAAAAGACACGGTGAAACGTAATCAAATATTCTGTGTAGATGGTCGACGGACCGTCTATATTTACTGCGTAACGCGATACTGACTCGCCAAGATATTTACAAGTTTCTTTTCCTTTCGGTGCTACACTCGCATTTATTACGTCACGTTTGCAGATATGGTATCTTAGAGGAAAACATCTTAATTTTATCTCGCCATAAGCAGGAATTGAAGTTCTCGATTGTACGGAAGCTATAAATGTGCAAAATCTCTTTGTCTCGAACAATTATTTTTTTCGCCTATATATTAAAAACAAACATGATTTGCTAAAATCTTATAATTAATAAATAACTTGTAAGTTTAATAAAAATTTCAATTACATTGAAAGATATATTTAAAAGATACGATTTTAGGCAATTGTTATTAAAAAATATAGTAAAAAAATATTTGCTCTAATAAGTGATTAAAAGTTTATTACAACATGTCCGTTGTGTCCTATTAAACTTTGCGAACTATGTACAAGGCTGCTATAAAATGTTTATGTATTTCGAAGTGTAAGTAGATAAGTTTCGCGTATGGTCAGCCGCGTATGCGCTCTCTCTCTCTCTCTCTCTCTCTCTCTCTCTCTCTCTCTCTCTCTCTTTTCTTTCTTCTTTCTTGCTTGAATACGTGCCCGTTCAAATTCAATTCCTCTATTTACGGTAAAAATATGCATTGGTTTACTTTGCCGCGAGGAATACTTCTCGCTGGTTTATCGCGTATATGTATGTCACCGCACGTTTTGTGAGAAATTCGATGGAAGGTACTTTAAGCCTAGAACGCGCAGTTCCGTAATCTTTATACCATCACATAATGGCGTACAGCATCACAAGCACTCGAGCAACTTTATTTTTCGTGTTAAATCGCCTTTAGAATTCTTGCTATACCTATGCCATATTTTTTATCCGTGTGTATTACTCGTATGTGTTTTAAATAATAGTACAATCGTATTCACTGTATATTCAGAAGGCCTTGTGTTATTCAATTTATTACGCGACTTTAAATCAATATGTTATAATGCAAGTGGGAAAATACGTCGCGGTATCGGGCCGCATTGTTAAGTGGAAACAATATACGAGCTACGAATCGGGAATAAAGCCACGGCGCTGGCACTGTCGTGCACTTTTCATGTTTCACGATGATGCTATCTTCGTATAAGTCGAAACGAGCTTAGGTGGCGTGAAATTAATCTCGTAAAATGCGGCGTTGAGGTTTACGAATCGCAGTTTTGGCGGTTAAAGATCGACTCCCAAACTTCGTTAGTATTCTTAGCGTTTTACATAGCGCTTTTCACGCAAGAACGTGCTAGAAGTCGTTCAATTTGCAAATGTTGGCTAGAAATATATAATAATCTAGGCTGAATAAAAAGAAGCTCACTTAATTTATTTTTTTTTTAAACCGTATTTATATTATATTGAAGTGTACACTAAATGAGAATAAAATCTTTATTTCAATCAGTAGCAAAAATAAAAGTCCGCATAGAATTATTGTAAAAAACAAAAAAAAATTTAAAACTTTGTTATTGGGTTATTATTTGCATATTATAAGGTCCGAATAAAAAATAAATTGGGAATAGCAAAGAAACTAAACATTAATTTTTCTATTAGTTTGAAAATGATTATAATTATTAATCACAAAAAATTTCTTAGGGAATATTTTTATTCTGCTCTTAAATATCACAATTACCTTAAATTTGATAATTATTTTGTAAATATCTATAGAATCTAAATAATTGCTGTGTAATGATATAGTCCTATAAATATTTTATGGAAATACTTGAAAAGGACTATAACTGATTATAATTTGCGAATTAGTGATCTATAAATTGATCTACAAATAGCAATTTATTAAGGGAACGAAGCGTACAATGTGGCGCGCAGATGTATCAGTATCGCGGGGAAACTTCGCCTCTTGTTTCGACCTTTGATCACGCATCGTTAGTCAACGTCTTATTACATTCGCGTCTCCCCGCTAGAAATACGAGGAAACCGATGCAATGAAGATTTCTCTACAGTTTATAGTCTTGATTAATTAACCTGCAATGTGTTTCTTAATTTACCGCGCAATAAACTGCCGTGTTGATAACGATGTTCATGTATTACGAGCGCGCAACAGGTTCAGCTGATCTTTTTCTTTCTAAAGAAGATAAACGTCCGAACGTTTTTGCCGGATTATTGTTAAGTGATATTGATATACAGAATGTCTCGCGGCTATCATATGAAATTCTTTAATATAGCGTATATTCTGAGAATTAATTAAAATTAAAAATCTGATGAGAAAAGATCTGGTGTGCTTTGTCACGATAGTTTTTAAGTTATAAGTGATAAAAATTTATCAATGGTATCGCATGAAATTAGCATGTGTTATATTTAGGTCTATAATCATGCGTATTGATCTAGCACTTGTTATTGATTTTTACGCATACAGATATATATACACACATAGATAATAATGATTTTCTCTGCTGAACTAATTTCGCTTTCTAGTTTCTTATTCATAAGAAAGATATATTTATAGCAACTGTATTATAGCAATAAACTACTATCTCTTATGTTTATTTGAGGTATAAAATTTATCTTTATTTTGGTCGGAAAAATATTTATAGAAATTGATTTAGCATTACTTCTTATAACTTCTTTTTTCTCTCGAAACGATTAAAATTGTAGAATTTAAAAAAATCGAGAAAAGATTTTAAGTTGTCATATTTTTCACGATAATTTAATCTAATTTTCTTAATTTATTAAAATCAAGAATTTATACGTAAATAAAAATCAAATTACAATACATATATATGTCCATGATGTATATATGAATGCATGTAACAATATCTTCACTCATCTGCCTTACAGAAATGAACGATTAATATACCGCAAGTAAAAAGTAATAAATAATTTATAATAAGTGATGTATACATAGGTAATATATGACTCACTTTGCAGTTAAGCTCTGTCTTTGCTCAATACTTTCCCGGTCTTGTCCTCCTCATTAGATTCTTTCAGATGCCATTCACAATTAATTACGCGTACGATTGCGCGTACCTTACGCTAACTTTCGTTTGTTAATCTCACACATTTTACAACGGAAGAATAATGCGAAAGAGATGCGACCGCACACAAAGTTACGATGTATTCGATACTCGCGATGTCCTGTAAATTCCTCCGATTCCTTTAAATTGCGCGAAGTATCTACTTCGTTAAATAATTTTTGCCACGATACCTTAACGAGTCGTTAAGCAAATTAATTAATCGCGCAGATTAATTACTAATTGTTCGTAGGGAATAATCACGTTTCGGGAGATAATAATGCGACGACACATACGAAGCGCGATTATCATTACCTGCTCGCTCGAAGCTTAGGTAGGGTGAATGATAGAACCGCGACGACATTACAGTGTAATAAAAGCGCTGTACAGTGTAATAACAAATACCAAGGCCATGGCAGCTTAAAAGTTTGATAATACGTTAAATATTTCGGGACATAAACCAACTAGCGCGGTCTTTTTGTTATTGTTCCGCCCAACGCGCTGTGTTCACACGAAGTCGCCGTATTATTATCATTCGCATATGATGAGACTTGAAAGAGCAGCTAGTGGCGTGAATCCGTATTTCGCGTTATTATCTCTCGAAACGCGATTATATCATGAACAATTAGCTTGCGCGATTAATTAATTCCCTCGCTTAAAGGTTCGTTAATCATGGCACTTAATAAAGTAACTTTACGCGATTTAAAGCAGAAATTAAGAAATTTGCGAGACATCGCGAGTGTCGAGTATATGTCATAGCTTTGTGCGGTTGTATTTCTTTCGCGTTTTATTCTTTCATTGAAACATAATAAAGTATATGCGCTTGTGAGATTAACAAGCTTAAGAAATAAAAATAAATTAGCATTCATAGAATAGGAAAATATCAACATTTAAAGTATAGGTATAAAAAGTGTATTACTATATTTGTCTTTTTTCCCTTTTCTCAATTTTTTGGAGAAATTTGAAATCTGGTTTTTTTTTATCTTTCCAGGATTAGATATAGAAAATAATATTCAGAGACTTTTTAATGTCATAAACATAAAAACAATAGAAAAATATTTTACGTAGCATAATTAATTAACATAATTATTTGACATAATTAATTAATACAATTATAATTAATTCATTTAATAGCACAGTCAACACCGAGCATCAATTACATTATATTTATGTTGTAATTTTGCACTCAACAATGTAATATAATATATATTATTATATTACATTTACATTATTGGATGCTTTGTGTGTTGACTGGGAGAAAAGAGAGTAGAAAAAAATAAAAAGCGCTAATGATTATTATATACTTATTTTTATAATATATCCTAATGTTTTATAACTTATCTATCTATATATATTGGTAACGTAACGTCATATTATTTGAAACAAGGTAAAAATGATATAAAATCCGATACATTTTGCGTCATAGAACAGAAAAATTTTTTATGTGCTTAAATTATTTCAAAATTAAAAACTGACACATATGTCAATTAAATTAAAATATATTTGATATACTGAAATAATTTCTAATGTATTATGTTTGTATTTGAAAAAAATATTAATACTCGCGCGCATTGATAATATAATAATGCCATTTCTACATTGACATAAGAATTTATTATGACATATATCGAAAACATGAAAAATTTATATTTATTGTATGGGTGTAATATATTGTATCTTTCATTTATTTTTCGGATCTTATGTCATTTCCCGCTGAGTGGCATAACGAAACTTTGTCCATTACGACGAGTAATCGACCGAAGTTTCTTGCAGTTTGTAAGCCTACTTTAATTATTGACTTATAATACGATATTTTTGTCACGTCGTCGTTACCATCAGTTACCTTCGTTTCTTATGCTAAATGTCAATCACCCGCGAACCAATATTGACTGCAAATACGTTTAGAGAGTCGATCTCTGTTTTTAACTCACAAATTACAGAATTTATCTTATGATATAGAAAATATTCGATTAATTTTAATACAGTATACATATGTATATCTGTAGAATTTAATAGATTTATTTAATTTTTTTTTAATAGATTATTATTTAATAGATTATATTTGCCTTTTTATCAAATGTTTGTTACATGTTGACATATTTTATGAATCGTACTTATTTATATTTAATCCTTAAGTGCGCAGCTTTGCATATATGCAAAACGACTTTTCGATGCTCTGTGTACTTTCCTTTATGGAATTCGAACGGAAAACGCGCAGCTTTGCCACTGAAAAGAGCCTTCTCTGACCCTTTTTCCTATCTGGATGGGAAGGCCCAGAAGATCATTATTTATTTAAAAAATACTCAGAATGCTACGAAAAATTATACACTTGAAGGTTAATACATGAGAGATTATATTTTAAATTTTAACTTATCTACATATATTCTTCATATAGAGTTTTCTAAAAATATATCTGTAGAATATTTATTAGATTATATTTAACTTTTTATTAAAATTTTTTACTTATATTTAATACACGATAAATTATAAGAAATTATATTTTCAAATTTTTACGCTTGCGTTTTAACGCTAACGTTATCAGTTACGCGTTATTTACATGCTTAAAAATATGAATTTTGCACGATAACTTGAGTGGTTTAAAAGAAACTATTACGAGATTTCGATATTTAGGGAATAAATCTTTTGAATTTATACGCGACAGGAAATAGTGATTGTAAAATAACCATTTTTGCATAATGATAAATGTCACGTAAAAGAAATTTTTTTTATATTCATCTGTTTATTTAAAATCGATAATAGAGAAGGGGCTTTCCGAACTATATGTACTGTTTTCGAACAATATATCGAGCTGTCATCTGCCTTGGTTTCTCTCGAGAACTATGTTTTGCCCAACTAAAATGCGAGACGTCGCGTACACTTGGCAAGATTCAAGGAAAATGCGAGCATTTCATCGACGACAGGACGAAAGGTATACACGCGACGCGAAACGATTTGGAGCGTGAAAAGTGTAACACGGAAAAACACTCGCGCCGGGTCCCCGAAGATTGGAAAATCTCGTTGAGAGTTCGTAAGCGAAATTTCTTTTCGTTGCCGATTTTTCTCGTTACACGTTCTGGCTCGGTACTCTTTAACCGTATTGACTGCCACGGAACAATATTTCATTGTGTTTACCGGACACGTAATCACACCGAACAAAAGAATCAGGCATGCAATAATAGGTATGTTTAACACACATTTTTCTTAGCTTGGTATATTACTCCACACGTTTATCCGAAAGACCTTATCATGAAAAGAACTATAGTTTATGAACATTTGATCACAATAGCCAATAAAGACATACCTATCACTGGAAAAGGACAAATTTGTCATGTGACGTACGCGCGATTCTTTTCTAATATTTATATTATAACTGAATGGAGCTGGCATTTATGAATATAACACTAGAATATAACGTCATATACGCTGTCTTATTTGAGATTATTAAGTCCCGACGCTGCTAGTTGAATATTTGACGACCTCGGTTGAAGCGTAGCTTCGTTTGGCGTATCGATTTTTCTTGATTGCTCGGCCCGACCGTTCGATTTGCGACATAATAAAATTTAACAGGATGGATGAAGAGCTGGGGGGGGGGGGGATGAAGGCGTATTGAGGACAATACATAAATCGCGTATACGAGGCAACGTGTGTGCAGAACAGATTTTACAAAATGACAAGGGAAATGTAACCGCAGATTTAGAATCCGGAGTAAAGCGGGCGAATCTCGCGGGTCAACAATAAGCGGACTAATTTCACTCTTGATTCCGCGCATTAGTTCTGCTATCAACATTTGCCCCGAGGGCCTAAAAGCATTAATTCTCGAGCGTGGTGACACCAGAGAAATATTCCAATCAACAAGAGTTGCAACTTATACAACTTGGAATTTCCAGAAATAGCGACAGCCACTTTTTCGATTTTCCTTAATCTACTTAATTTATCGCGAAATCTCACTCGTCTTGGCAAGCCTAATTATGAGGCGTGATATATTATTGCCAGCCTATTTAGTCCCATTTAGCTGACGTTTAATTAGCTGTCTTCTTATGATTTAATTAATTCTTTTTTTAATCAAGGTCAATCGGAGAATCTTTGCGTTGGCATCCCATATAGGGTTTTACAGTCGGCCCAATACTGGGCCCGTATAATTAATACTGGCCCAGTATTGGGCCGACTGTAAAACCCTATATGGGATCTTATTGATAAGGAGTCCTGCCTTTTGTTGTATAATTCTATTTTTAACGGACGACCGTTTTAATTGAGAAATCTTTGTCTTCTACATTTCTTCTGCATTTCTCATCTTCGACAATAATGCAGCAAATTCTTATTAATTCGTTCAAGAATTATTAAATAGAACAGAGATCTTCAGTGTTCAAGAATGCAAATTTTCGAGTGACAGAGGGTTTATATGCCTTTGATGGTTCCGGATCAATGTCTCGCGACCGTCGGTGCTTGCACGCTGAGAATATGTTTCCGATATCTATTCATAGCGTGTGGCCTGACATAAAGCTGAATTTTTTCCCCCCTGGCAGACGAATGAAACACGACCCATTTTTTCGTTATTTCTTCGGAATGAGCTTTCGTGTCGCAGCGAGGATTTTTGATCGAACGGAGAAGGGTCGCGGTCTCGACACCCTTAGACCTAGAGTCATTGTCTCGTTTCGTAATTTGTTGAGCAAGACGAATCACTCGGGTTCGCCGTAAGAGACATGGTCGCGAATTGATCTTACTGCGTAACCACGAGAGACATACATCAATTTTTTTGCGCGACGTGGAAAATGTCGATCCATCTATATCGGCGCGTAGACGTCGCTTCGTGCTTCCCGTAATCCTCACTTTTTGCATAGGAGAGGTTGGCGTGACGTATCGGCGATTTACCTTAGAGACGTAGATTTATACCCCGCGCACTCTTTAAAATGCATTTGCGAGCGACAGCACTTCGATGAGATTACCAGAGTTCCAATACGAATATGTTATCGAGTTTCCCGAAATCTAGCGTTGATTTGAGTTTTTAACGTACTCCATCATCACGTAATTATATTCCGTATACGTAAGATTATGTCGTTTAGACGTGTACTGCCGCGTGTACGCAAGAACAGCAAGTAGCGTTAAAAATTCTGGTGTGTGTCGAGCCTATCGGACGTGCCTTCTTTTTACAGCTGCAACGGCCGCTTCCACGTCAGAGTCGTTCGTGAAAAATGATGGATCGCACACGCACATATAACATGGGGGTTGCGCAATGAATTCCAAATTATGCATTTTATCGTTTCGTGCCGTTACTCTGCTTTTTCGTCACGTGGGCTATTCTTCATGTAATCCGATAAGAACGACATAACTCATCTCTCTATTTAAGAGCTATATGTTTATATTTTATATTATTAAGTAAAGAGCACGCGATTATTTTCTATATGAGAATACTGTTACTTTTGATCTTCAACTACAAACGGAAATTAGGGTAAAGTTCTAGCCGTGAAAATTTTGCGACGATTACGAAGATCAAAGTCTCTGAAAAATCACAATGTCCAAGTCGCCGTATTATACATTAATATATTCGTCTTTTATATTCTCGCTTTATCTCGCGGCAAATCTTAGGCTTTGTCCGTTAAACTCTTTTACAATAGTTCGTTCAGAAGACAACTCACGTTAACAAGCGAATATCTTGAAACAACCCGCAATTATGGTTGCCTTTCGCGCTCAACAATCGCCGCGTGTCTCGCCCGACATCTTAGCCGTTTCACCTCCGTGGGGGTGGGGAAGGGGGGGCTTTTTTCTTTTCTACCTTTAGTCGGAGGAAAAGAGAAAGAGAGCGGCGTGTGTACGGGGTAAGTCGTGCAAGCAAGAGGTGGTGGATGCTGAGAGGGTTGGCGGGGGCGGATTCGGCCGGGGGCGCGCGCCGTGGAGAACGCGTCGCTCGGCTCTCGGGGGCGTGCGGGAGAGTCAGTGCGCGGCGAGGCGCGCCAGCTGCCGCACGTCATGATTCTACCCCAGGTGAGCGACGATGTACCCAGACACTACCACTACCACCCCGTCGTTAACAGGACGACCGCCGAGAATCGTGAATATATATACTCAAATGATAGTCCCTGTGCATGATGAGTGTCGGCGATCTTTTTACGTTTTAGTTCTTCATATTTTTTTTTCGTTTCAGCACGAAACAGCATGAGTAAATCTTTATTTTCACCTTTTCCCCGTTCCCTTATCCCGCGGATACCTCGTCCTACATCGTATCTACGTGAAGAATCCGATTATTTAGGAAAAATGGAGATACGAATAGAAAAATGCTCCCGAGTGCGAGTATACGCGATTACGCGAGTATCACGCAGTGATGTGAGAGCGACCGGCATAAAATTTTCACGTGTTTCGTGCCGTGACGCGACGGTTATATTCTAAGGGCGGAAGTGAATGAAGAAAATCGAGGTCTTTTGCCGAGCTGGGAGAAAAAGTGGCGTCATTAAGGGACGACACCGAGAAATGTGCCCGAAGAAAAATAATTTTCTCGTGCCAGCAGTTGTTTCGTGGTTTTACGTATACCGAGAGTGCGACGGATATCACTGCGTCTCGAGTTTCGTGAGCGCCGCAAATTGCAACCGCAAATTACACTGCCGTTTTTAACATCGTGAAATTTGATGCCGGGCCGGCCCGAGAAAATCGATTCGTTCACCGGCGAAACAGTTTGCGGGTAAAAATAACCCGTAAGATAACGCCGACAATGGAAATTTTAATTTATGAGGCATGAAGAGCGTAATCGTATACGAGAATCATAACCGAGTCGAGATAGAAGATGATAAAGCTCAATTTTATCAGCTCGGTGAGTCTCGCGAAATCCATTGTGAAAAAAAATTCATTGCCTCCGTGGCGAAACAGTTCGTGGTTAAAGACATCGTGAACAATAACGTTGATTGAACAAAAGGAAAATTTTTATTTGAAAGGAGTGAATTATATTAAAGTTTCAATTAGATTTCGTCGGTACGGGTTTTTCACGAACTTTTCGAGTTTTTTTTTTTTTGTGTAAGTAAGTTATAAAAATCTCGAAACTTTTCTGAGACGCATGATACGCAGAACTTTATAGTGGATTTCGCGAATCGGAGTTACTCCGAGACCGGGTTTTCTATCGCCGCAACAGGTTCTCGTATATTTTGGTCGTTATCGTCACGATAATGCTAATTTCCCTATTCTCCGGTAGATTGATTATCAATGATTGGCCGAAGGAAATGTAGGCCGAGTCAGAAAAGAAGGGCATTAAATGGAAAGGGCAGAAAACGTCTTTTAGTTTGAAGAAAGTTTAAATACTTGCTCTCGTTGTGCTTAATTTATATTATCGCTTATCTGCATATTGTGATGTAGTTTGCATGTCCTTGTTGTTATCACTATAGGACGCCTATAGAATTGTCAAAACCTTTAATATTAACTTAGATATTTATGCACACGAGAAAAGTATAAAAGAGAATTCGATTTCTTCAAATTTTTTGCGTGTATATAATGATTTTATTAAGAATATACATACGTTTAAAAAGAATTTATTTAATGGTAATAATTTATATTTATCGCATTAAATACTGCATCAATTAATTAATTAATTCATATTTTATGAGATTCTATTTTAGAAAAATTATCTTCCGAGTAAATTGCAATATCTTTCCAATATCCTAAAATATTTTCTGACATATCGAGAATAGAATGCAGTTCTTTAGATAATTTTAATATATAAATGTAATGATTTTTTTATATCGGCTATAAGGTGGTACTAAAATGGTAATACTTGATTCAAGACTTCCTATAAACGTCTATAAACTTTCAGGCGCATAGCGACATAATTTGACTATAAACACAAACATCTCTGATATCGATATTGATATTTAACATATTAACTTTTTATGGTCCCTTGTCGAAACTTTGCAATAATTTTGCATAGTTTCTTTAAGCATTCGAATCGGTGCATGATTGTAATCTGCAAACTATATTTTTGAGATCTTCATAAATTTTTCTAACAATAAGTAATAAAAATCCTTGATTTACATTATATCCATTGATTAGATTGAATTGAAGACAAAATATTTCGCTCATTTGTGAGAAATAATTTGGACCATAAAGGGGTAATACGCAACCACAATTATTATTTTCCGTAACGTCTTAAAATAAGCAATAAACAAGAATTGGGAATTATCATAATTACAAATATAAAAGTTTATCTTCTATTGGGGTGGGGAAATGATCTTCGTAACAGATCATATCCATAAAATTGTGCACTGCACGTAAAACATTGTAAGTAGTAAATTATAATCGTAGAACTCGCGCGTAAAACGTGTAAATCTACTTCTTTGCCTCTAAAAAAGGATCATCATTATCATCATCATCATCATCATCATATTTAAAAAAGACATGTAAAGTCGATACTCGAATCTATCAAAGTTTATTGTTGTCGTTTTTCCGCGATCCCGGTTGGTTCTCGCTCGCTGCGTTTATTTCATTTGCAGCTGTCATCGTATATTACAGTTGTGTGTATCAAGGAGTTAATAGTATATAGTAATAGCATAATGTTAAAGCTAAATAGCGCGCGCGAAGCGCGCATCTGCGGTGCCTAGTGAATACAAAAATCGCATAGTGATAGAAATCCAATTTCGTGGGAAAGCGGGTTAAAAGAAAAATGCCGAGTTCTCCGTCACTGAGGTATGCCGGTCGCCGAGTGCCGCGGGCATGACTATTCGTAAAAATTACTTTTCACCAAAGCCAAGTTTAAGAGGGCTTTTAAACAGCCGAGGCTGGTACTTCTCTAGAATCTCTAATCATTCAAGAGAGCGCGGGAGGAAGAGAGAGAAGGAGAAAGAGAGAGACGGCTTGAACACGATCGCGACTTGGAATCGATGCGATTAATTCGCTGAAAGGCCAAACTTTCAGAAGAGCGACGATATATGACGAGTGGCAGATTGAATGTTGCACGTGCCGGTTGGCTCGAGGGTGGAATTAAATGTTTTAGAGTTCTATAATCGGGAACAATCACGAACATTTTTCAATTTTCCGCTGAAAACTTTGTTCATTACAGATCAGTGCTTATTAATTCGCGAGTCACATCGGTGAAACGGATTCGGGATTCCCGTAGTGAGTTCCGGGCAGTTTGTGATCTGTGATTTTTGAAATAATTTTCAAATCGGTAAAGAGATAAAAGAGCCACCGTCGTTTCTCGGTGGTGGAAATTATGCAGTAATGTCAGTCCATTAAAAGCAATTACAGAAATGTCTGAAATGCTTCCTATCTCGCGACATTTTCTCTAAACGCGCCGTTAGCAGCGGGGAGTATCTTGCGTGCGTTTAATGTCTCGCGTGCAAAGAAATACGAAGCTCATTTCGAATGCGAACATTATCTGCGTGATACAAATACGAAGAACTATAACTATGATGTTGAAGAATACAAGAATAATGTTTATCACGGTATTCTTGTATTCTTCAACATTTGTTACGTGACACAGCTATAGCCAAGTTCAAGTTACTTAATGAGTAGAAATCATTAATTGTTTATATTAAATTACGTTATCGCGCGATAAATAGTGAAAATAACGTTTATCGACTGGACTCTAACGTCCTTCGCGGGTTAAACAAAATTAATATATTCTCTTCGTATTCCAATAAAATGCTCATTAAAACTTCTCTGCCGCACTAGAAACGAAGTGTTTTTGTTTGTATTCGGTGGACCGCAAAACATCGTAACGTCATGCATGACGTTTGGAATATCTCGCAGTAGATCCCGTTACTCCAAAAACACAAGTTTGAAAATAGAACTTGCAACCATTAAATATACATATATCGCGGCAAACACAAAACAAGAAATTTGTAAGGAAATAACATGCGCAGAAAGTAAAGTTTTAGTATTTACAAAAATAGTCATCCATTCGACATGTATGAAAAGTTCAAAAGAAGAGATAAACTTGAAATGGTATAGAGAACCGAGACCTCGATCTTATAATTTACATTGCTAATAATACGTACCGACAGCTTTATGCAAGTACGATCTTATAAAAAAGTGCTAAGCGTGGTACTAATTAAAAAGTACTTAGCGGTCAACGTGATCGTTTTACTCATCCAAAGTGTTACGGCGGACGAGTGTGGCTTTCATCTTTTAAAGGATTAAAGCACATTAAAAACTTCTCCAACCACTCACACAGCTGCCCCCCACGTATAGCGGACATCATCAACGTCTTCGCAGCGAAATGAAAAAGGAATTTCTTTCTCACAATGCAATCAAAAGTGGACAGTTTCATATATTGTTATAAGTTTTTCAAGTGCCCCGTAGCTTGGAAAGTCGCAGTCGCGCGCGTCTGTGACTACTCGATTCCCTCGTCGAGGTCGAAGGGGAGTTTAACGTCGTGATATGGTGCGGAAGCGAAGTTTAATCTCTGTGCGGAACGTTTCCGCAGTTCGAGATCGCCGAGTTTCGGATTTTCCACCGTGGAAACTTCAGAGACGCGCCGCGATCGGACGTCTGCGAAATTCTCCTTTTGACGGGGTGGAATTCGCCTCGAACTCCTTGATATTCACCGGCATGCCGGAGATTGTCCCGGCCGAATTTTAATCGGGCGAATTTTCCTGTCTCTCGAAGAGATGCCGCAAGTTCTCGGCAAAGTTCTCGCTTACATCGTCAATCGTTTCGCAGAAACAGATGCATGCAGTATAAACGTGTACTCCCGCGAGAAGATGACACGGCTATGTCTTTCGAGCTCTCATTTTACTGCGAAAGTTTCTCGCATTTCGAACTCAATAAAGTGAGATACATTTAGAATGAAATTTTCAAGAAAAGTTTAAAGAGTTATCTTTGTTGCAGAGACTCTATTGTTTTAAACTAAACGAACTGGTGTTAAACTGCAATAAATATTCTAATCGGTAGTTTTTTTATATAACACTAATTATAAAAACATAAACGATAAATGTGCGTCACGCATTCAATTGTATATAAGCATTATTAAAGCAATACCATTAAATAATTATGTCACTAAAAATAATTTTGCTTGAAATTACTTCATATGATTTAAAAAAGAAAATCTATCTATATATTAATTATAATTATAAAAATAATTATAATTAATTATAATTATTAATCAGAGACTGATGTAATTTCAATATAAGCTATATAATTATTTCTTTATATATATTTCGATACATAACGCATAATGTCTGCGTATACAACATTCTATGCTACATTTATGCCATGCTAGTATAAGTATTTTTGTATTTCTAATGAAAGATTAACCGGAACCGATATTGCACTATTTTAGTATCTTTCTATATTCAAAATTTCTCTTTTTTAATATTATGATCAAACGTTGACCAGCGTAACTCAAGGAGCTTATATCCTTGCGAAGATTAAAATCATTCAAAGCTAAAGACAGCATAAAACCAACATTTTGAATTCGAATAAAAACTGACGAGATATCCGCCCTTAGGGAGATGTTCGAAGAGACCTTGGACCCGTCTTAGGACCCTCGAAATACTCTCATTTTGGCGAAGTAAAATTTTTCTTCGAATTTTATAGGTTTTTCCGGGTACTCTCAATGCACCAGATCCAATCAGATCTATGGGATAAATCGGATTTAGCTTGGGGAAAACTTTACTCGCGCGATGGTTCCGCTTTTTCTTACATCAAGTCTTTCAACAATGCTGTTAGATATCGCGCGAGATTCAAACGCTCGACTCCGTCGGGAGTGCCCTCAATAATAGCATCGTGAAGAAATTGCAGTTTCACCGAACCTGCAATACTTGGAGTTATTAGTTTAGGCCAAATAAGTTGAAAAAGTATGATTTATCTTACCTTACGAACAGCAACTCGCGATATTTGATCTTTATAACACTATACTCCACAAAATACATCATGATAAAAATCGTTTTAATCCGTAATAACGAGCCGTGGAGATTTTTCTTTGCAGCCGAGTGGGATATTCTCGACATGTCTGTATGTTTTGCGAATTATCGGCGCACTTTAATCTCGAAACGCGACCGCGTGGAATATCCCCGTATATCTCGTGCGGTAGCTTTGTTTAACCGCCGCTAACATGTAACAATGTAATTAGCGATCGCGATCTTCGGGTATGCGCGCGCGGAAGTCTTCCATCTCTCAAGAAATTCCGACCGCCGCTCGCGGCCGATCCCTCGAGAGATTCGCGTTCTGGCGAAGGGCTGGAATGTATCCTGCTATCCGCGACTCGTCGTTTTTTTCCCCCCGGAGTTATTCCGAACGAATTTAGATCGGAGGGATTGTTACGGAGGCGGAGGCCTCTTCCCATCTCGCACGATGTAGCACGGCCACTTTCCATACATTACCCTTCCATACATTACCGTGTTCTGAAAATAATCGATCGTGCCATGTACGACATTGATATCTCCGCTAAAGCATTTCTGTCGGCTCCGTCGGAAAGAGGAAGTTTGTACATTCCCCTAAATTTCATATAACACGCAAGTTTCAATGGGGGCATGTAATGGATGTACTCGAAGTGTAAGTATGCCGATCCTCGAGAGCGCTTACGTCCATGGAGCCCTTCTTCGCAGTGCGATACACCCTTATCGGCTATTCTCCGACCATCGCGTTTCTCTCTGGCAAGAAATGTTAATGCGTAGCAAAGGAGATTTGCGAAGCACGCGATATCTTCGTGAAAATAATAAATGGATCCGCAATTCTCTGGAGATCCTTTCTCGAGTCATGAATAAAATTGATCAACGTTTTGATGGACGAATAATGTACGAAAAATTACACAGAATCAGAACTGATAGAGACGTCATATCGCTTTCTTTTAAAAACTCTACAGTTTTCTTTTAAATTGCTCGATTTTAAAACAATCCATCATTTTCTATAATTCTTATTTATATCGTATAAGAAAGATCTCGTCTAATCCATTGCACGAAAATGCTTTTAGAATAATTTTCAGTATACAGTAAAATACACATTTTTGTCGATCAACCGTTATTAGCGAGTTTGGCCAACAGTGAACAGTTTGCCGTTCCCGGTGCACATGTAAACTGCCTGTCAGCTGAAATGTACCGCTCTGTTTGTATAATCGTTCGTCTCGCGGGAACAATCGATAAAAGCTCGTGTCAGCTTGGACCACTTACGTCGCAAAATTCTCCAGCAGTTGATGGTATTGTTGAAATAATTAGTGGCACCCCGGCGCGCTGACGTCGAATTCCTGACAAATTCCTGCCGAATACAACGCGGCCGCCAATAGACCGTGGTCAAATGTAATGTTCCATTTGATAGCACACCCATTCGCACGGCGATTGCACGCAAGCCTACTTCCGCTTTGCACTCGACCGCGTTCGTCGGCCGCGCCTGTTGCATGTTGCAGGGGATTAATTCAAGACATATGCATGGGTACTCACAAAATGTGATTCGAGTGGAATCGAAGTTTTCTCTGATTGATTTTAGAATAAATTCGAATATTTAATAAGGTCGATTCACTCCGAACAAATTTTTGGTAAAGATAGATTAACAGACAGATTCTGCTAGATAGATTATACGATTTCGAGTCAAAATGGGAAAAAAGAAAAGGAGAAGACGCAAGTGAGAAATACGGAACAGATATATTTAAATATTAAATATACATATATATATATAGGGGGTAAAAGTCGTAGTGATGTGGGTCAGGTTTTTAAGGGTGTTGACTTGTGTGCGTGGATGCAATTTATATATCGTATAGATTGCATCTGTGCACGCGAGTCAATGTTTTGAAAAATTTGACTTGCGCCACTGTGGCTTTTGCTCTCCATATATGAGTATTATATGTATGTAAAATGCCAGTTAAAAACATGGAATTTGAGTATCAAATTGAGCGAGTATCAATTGAGTTCGATTGTTCGATAGATTCCGATAACATTAAAACTTTCAACTTTTCGAAATTATTTTATCGACAACTTCAATTACTAGCAAAGTTATTTTGTGTTGTAAAAAAGTTTATGTGACACGAATAAGCTCTTTACACAATTGACCCCATAGTGAATATTATGAATACTTTTTGTTTAGTAAGTATAGTGTAATTTTATTCCTACATAAATCGAAGGCGATGATAATAATAGTTATTAAAACGTTAATATCTATAATATTTTTATATAATACTGAAAGAACTTGTTGGATGAAGACGATATTTTCATTTAACAAAAGGAATCGCAATACTCCACTTAATTATACATTTTAATCTGTCTATCTCAAGTCACTTAATTTATTTGTCCCAAGTTTTTCGAAAAAATTTATCCATCTCTTTATCGTGTTGGGGCGACAGCACATAATGCTCGAAAAAAAAAATTCTACATGTGTATGCACGTATTGTGCATATGCGAATAATCACGCATCATGTAAATATTCGCTAAGCAAATGCACGCCGCATCTCTGACTCTCGCCACTCTCACTTGCATTTGCATAGTAATTGCTAATTACCAATCAAGCTTTGTGCCGGACTGCGAATCTCGTGGGAAGTACATCGAAGCTGATTCAACAGTCGGAGATAATCATCTGCGTCCTTGACGACATTAGGAATCAATTGCAAAAGCTAATTAAGTCAAGTTAACGAACGTGCATTACGAAATATATTATCGTAGCGTGATAAGAAGTTGATTTTATTATTTTAATCCATTATTCTGTATATTAATTTATTCTGCATTACAATAATCTATTCCATATTTTTCTATATTACAAAATTTGTTCGCGATTGATTACATCGATTGATTATATTACTGATGATACAATTTCAAAACAAAATTCTATCGCCATTTATAACTATTTCTCGTACAATTGTAACAGTTCTAACTCTAGTAAATTCTATTTTACTAAATTTCCACCCATTTAGAGCGCTCATGTGTTCTACACGATATTTCTTCATTATATATATGTTACAGTAAAAGCGTGAAATTCAGTGAATGTATGTACTTACAAGAGCTCTAATTTATAAGTATGAATGTAGTGAGATAGAGGGGTCGAAGGCACAGGCCTCCAATCCCCGAAGAAAACTAATCTAACTCATTGTCAATCAAATCTGTATCAGTGTGATAATGATATTGCTTATTAAAAGATATAAATTTGAAACATAAAATTTAGTAAACTATACATTGTGTGGACTAGTAAATGCATACATTGACTGGTAAGTATACATTTATTGAATTTCACGCTTTTGCTATGACATGTACCTGCAACAATTAATTTATTTTGTCTAAAATTTCACGTAGAAAATAGTTTCTTTTTCTGACACGAATCCTTTTCGCGAAATGATGCGTCATGTACACGACATCAGGAATACTTGTTGAAATATTTGACGAGATGCGAAGACATCAACATAATTGCATTATTACTTGCGTATTATATCAAGGTAAAATTATTGTAGCGTTATATCAGGCGTTATATAATATTAAACATCCACCCCGGGAATCCTCCTAAGTTCGCAGTGCCTCCAGGATTTTCCTTTCCAGGCTGTAGGAAATGACTGTGTTGTAACTACGTAGGAAACTGTAGTACGTACTAACTGCATCCTCAGTCTACCGGCATTAGATTAGACCGACGTTGTTACGCGGCGAAACAAACGTAAAACGAAAGACCTAATCAAGCTCGATTTCGATTAACGGAACAACGATTCGGTTAGACTGAGGGAGCGTTTTGCGATAACAAACTTTTATCTAGATTTGCATTTTACAAATCTTTTTTCCGTGTTCGGCGTGCTGCCTTTCCTTCATAGCGATATGTAATGTATAGATATTCAATCTCATCGAGATTCATCAAAAGGCAAAGTTGCATTATAAAATCTTTCTAATACCTTTAAACATTTATTGCTTTTCACGTTATACTTGCTATAATTGCAACTTAAACGTAATGAAAATTGTGAAAGTAAAATCTGCCATTATTTTCATACTCCTCATTTACTTTCGAATATAGAGTATTCGCTTATCTTCCGTGATTTTGAATGATAGAGTTATTACCAGAAATGAACGAACTATGCTTTGCCAAGAAATTTTGTGGCACTATTGACGTCAATAAATGTAAAACAGGATGAATATAGATGACATCTTTCGCTTAAAGTTTGGCGGTCACTTTCCTACCCTAGTTTCGTCATTAGCCGCAAACTGTGCCAATCGAAGTGCCGCGAAAGGTTTCTAGTTAGCCTTTGCATACCCTGATGCTCGGGTCAACGAGCTGTTCAATATGTAAGCACTTAGGTACCCGCAACATGCACACTGTTAAACTTATACTCGCTTGATGATACCTTTATCAGCTTGTTTCGCCGCGAGATAGAAATATCATTGATCGTTCCCTTGTGTGCGATGAAATAGATATTTTCCACTTAAGATCATTCCAGAGATATTAATTTCCGTACATTTCAAAGATCGCTTGTTGTTAATTTAATTTAAAAAATTATTCCATCGGGATACTATAAATTCCTGACATTACACATGGATTGATTATTATTAATTAAATATGGCATCAGTCATTGTAAACCGTTTCAATCAAAACCTTGTACATCGCCAGGATTAATGCGATTATCGAAATAATTACTTACCGACGAGCGCATCGTAATTATTGCCTAATTTATTGAATTCCATTTTAATAACATTATCACGATATTTAAACCGTTTAGTGCGACGTTCTAAATTTTGATTTGTTTGGGCGATTGTTAGGTCGAAAGTTTCCACCAACGATTCCCTGAACTCCGCAATCACAATTTAACAGACCCTCGTTATCCTTTGTGTAACGTCAAACCGACGCAGAAGCTTGTCAACTGCGGAGTGCGGAGCCTATCTTACTACTGTAGCTCGGCTATATATTTCATTGTACTGTCCATTCCAGCCAAATGGTAGCCACGACAGGTCGATGTACAAAACGAACCAACCTTTTAACCTTTACTCTTTACTCTCTGCTCTCATTCGATCTTTCAAGCTTTTCTTTACATTCGACATTTCTTCTCTTGCAGAATTTATATTGAATATCAGAGATTTTCACGGAAAAGCATAGAGATTGCAAGAAACGTGAAGAAAATTGTCATTTTTTATAAATATTGTGCATCAAAAACGTTCCACTGAATGAAGTTCCACTTTAAAGTTAACATTTTATTCAAGTTTACTAATGTTGGAAAAGATATGTGTAATACACAAAAAATATAAAATAATTAGGCTACCAAGATCCAGCGCGGATCGCAAATGCCGATTTAATTTAATTTTGTTAAATATTATTTTAATTAATCCATCCGTCGTGTTACAGTCGATTGCAAAAAGTCTAAAGTCATTTGAATTTGCATCACCACGGAAATTATTGCAGAGGAGACGTCGCCGCGCTCGTCATTGTTGAACGATATTAATTGAACTTCGTCGTCAGTCTAATCCGACTTTCGTTCATAAGCTTTCGCGTCGAGTATTCTAAATTCCAGAAGCCGTTCGACGCGTTAGGAAACTCTCGGGTCCCATTATTATTATGCCGTGGCGCATATGCTCTTCCGAGATGTGCCTCTGTATCGCCGCATAACTTTTAGCGCGAGCGAATTTCCTGCGGTACCTATATGACTACCGCATATTTTAATCCTGCGATTGTAGCACGCACGGCATCTTGCGAATGCATTAGTATCGTCATTTCCAACTGGGTTTCCGAGTTTTGTCGCGAGCGCTGTCACGCTCAGAGGCAGAGCGCTTGTCGCCTCGTTAATGTCATTTAATTATTCTGCTCCAGGCGATTAAAATCAACAGCGACTTCGTAATTAAAGCGTATTAAATAGGATAACTATCATTTATTTTTCTTGTGTTTATATCCGCTTCATCGGTTATGTAGCGTATCTTTAGCTTTATTCAACGCAAAATTACCCTTGATTATTCGCCGAAACATTTCTCTTTTATTTGATCACAGATTCGGTCCGCGGTGATACCGATAACTTCGGATTATCGGTTTTTCACGCGAGATACTGCGATGCTAACCAGCGCAGTCATTTGATTTTCAACGATGGAAATCAAAGCCGGAGAGCGACACGATCTCGTGGCACTCGCGAGATTAAGAAGTCTCTTTGTCACGCTGAAAGGTAAACTTTTGCGTTTGCATTCATCGACCAGCTGGAAGGGAGGAACGTTCGAGGAACTGAATCTCATCCTTGCTATGTACATACGTATCTACGTTGCTTGCATACTAGCTATTCTGTCGGACGCGAAACTCGTTTGCGCGCAGGCTAGGAGACCGTAGTCTTTAATCGCATTTCCCTAGGCACATCTGTTGCCGGAATTAGCTCTCGACCAATTCTGCGAGGATAGTCAATGGAACGCGAGGAAATAGGCGGGATACATTGCTATAACAGAATGGGATAAACCAATTAATGGAGTTAGTTCTCTCGAAGTAGATAGTTTTGTCTTCTTATTACGACCTATTAAAACTTTACGCCTATCTATCATTAACGTCAAAAACTCGATGACGAATACAGAAATCTAATTTCTCTATTGTAACGTGTATCCTCTCTTTGAATTATAATCGAAGGAAAATTTAATATTATGAAATGTGATATTCAACAGAAAGTGCTTTTTAATTGTGGAAAATATTTTGCTGGAAGTTAGTACCTGTATGTCGTTTTCCGCAATCAGCATTCGGAATTAATCGCGATCTCGAACATCAGGATGGAGTAACAAATAATATATCTTAAATTATCGAGAAGTTTTGTTTCCACCTGAAAAGTTGGATGCTGTCGCAAGCAAAAGGGGTCGTGCGATAAACGACGCAATTAAGATATCGCCAAAATCTTTCATTTTGTTTCCTCCATGATTTCTCTTTAATGAAAATTTCTTAGTTATTAGGTCGCACCGTAGCAGTTTGTCACATCACGATTTGTTGCCCTCCGATTCCTCCCTCCTTTCGCCCTTCGTTCTTTTACCCTTCTTTTACCTCTCATCTTTGAGACCCTTCTTCCTCGAGGATCGAAGTTGCAGCTTTCTTCACACGATTACTCTTCCTCCATCTCTCGGCTTTTGTGCTCACTTAATGATCTGTAGGATCCGAGAGCTTTGCGAAGTGGCGTGGGGTCAACCCGCTTTGAATTAGAGTAATCTACCCCGCTCGTTCGTAACAAATTAAATGATCCTTCCAAGCACTTTTCACGTTATGCAACGAGAGCAGACGCGAGCATAACTTTAATCCTTCCGCTTTTCAGTTGAGTTTGATATTCGTGCAATATATGCAACAACTGCTCAAACTATTTTGGGACTTTAAATACATGATAATTTTAAAGCTTCTTATATAGTATATTATGAAACGCGTAAATCAATTTCAACAAGTATTGGATATTATTTTCGGCAATAACATTTCTACAAATAAATTGATGTATCTCTCTAACTATTATTAATTCTCTCTCTCTCTCTCTTTCTCTCTCTCTCTCTCTCTCTCTCTCTCTCTCTCTCTCTCTCTCTCTCTCTCCCCCCCCCTCCCTCTCTCGTTATCAGTAATTTTGTCTATAATCATTACGTCGGCCAGAAATTGAGGGCCTTCATGCCAGAAGAATGTAAGTCAATTTAGAAAACTCTTACAATACGTCTTCGAAAAAAAAACGCCAGTTCTACATGGACTTAACTAAAGAAGTCCATGAAAATACTGATACGAGCGCCAATGACGTCTCTTAGCTGGATATCTAGATAACATTTATATTGCAATTGGTTTTTAAATTTTTATTTTGAAGTGACATAAATTATGTGATGTACTTTTATTTTTTCAAAAGCTATTATTGTCATGCAATAGAGATGTAAATATTGTTAAACAAAATATTATTTATTACAAGTTCATAAAAGCTAGATAGAAAAAACAAAAATAAATTTGTATAGCAAAACTTTTTATTTTATTAATTTGGCAGTTACTGTTAAAGAGTTATTTTTCTCAAAATGGAGTCTTTAACTTATATCTCCTGCATTGAAGATTTCAATGAATTAACACTTAATACAACATGAACCGACTTGAAGACGAATAAAATTGCACAATACGCGAGCACTTCTATCTGCGAGCATTTCTATCATTATCACCGACATTTCTGTCGTGTATCTGTCTGAGATAACTCGAAGTATTCGCGTCCGTTTCGGAGCCTGATCTCGTCAATCGTAATGAAGGGTCTTTCTGAGAAAGGACTAAAGGCCGCTTACGATAGCTCGAAGCAACGGCCGGTATAACCCTCTTTTAAGGATAAGCGTAACTTTATCTCGATGACCTCACCGTCGCTTTCAAGGTGGCTTCTTGATAATGCCACCTTAATTTGATTCGACCTAATATAGGCTAATCTAGCTTATATTTTCACAGCTCCCAGGTTTTCCCATCTCTACCGTTCTCCATAACATACGTGGACTTTGGTTAGTGAAGGATTAGTCAAGAATTGATTTAATTATTTTCGAATATAAATAACATCTTTGAAGTTTA
Organism: Temnothorax longispinosus; assembly: GCF_030848805.1. Taxonomy (NCBI): domain Eukaryota; kingdom Metazoa; phylum Arthropoda; class Insecta; order Hymenoptera; family Formicidae; genus Temnothorax; species Temnothorax longispinosus. The sequence goes on along the minus strand of NC_092359.1, from coordinate 24,479,825 downwards.
CTTATGTCAAATAAGTGAGCGGAGAGAGTCTACGATGTTAGATATAAATGTGCTGTATTTTATGCACGGAATTCTCATTTCCCGACTTTCACTTCCGTCAATTATGACAAGCCTCGATCGCTAATCTGGGAATAATAAGATAATTGATCGAACGTATGTGTCGTTAATCAACTGCGCGTCGCTGCTTATCTTACTCTGATTATCAGTTTTCATTATGGAAATTGATTCAACGTGTTAATGTGTGTTATGAACGATAACTCATCGCGCTCGTATAATGAATCGACCTAGTTTCGGAAAAAAAAAGAATTTTGTTGCCGCCGCTCACATATATCCGCGTAATAATATTCGTTAATCGTTGTTTATCGCCCGCCCTTACAAGGACCTGTATTTATTACTAAGCGACCTACAAAATTGCGACCACAGCGACGCAGTAAATACGCTCTTCAAAGTCTTTTAAATCTTCTCGTTTTCTTAATCTATTTTCCGTTTATAATTGTGTCCGTCATTAATTTTCCGATAAGGCACAGTGCGACGAATAACGAATAAGATTAACGAGTGCGTTAGAATGCAGCGCATCGTTATTCTCATATAATTTTTCTCTTCCGTAAAATTAAACGAAAAATAATGTTATCGTAACATTTTCGACTTTCACAATTTTATTTAAAAGTGAAAGGTTTATAAATTTATATTTAAGTAAAATTAAAGTTTTATACTCGGTTATTACCCATAATATACAGCATTATAGTATTACAGTATTACTTTTCAAGAAGGAAGTTAATATTGCTTAAGGGCGATCTAACTTCATGGATTCGTTTTGTAGCTTACAAATTCCATTTTATTAAAATCGGCAGCACCGTAATAAATTATCGATTTCACTAGCTATTTTCGCGTTACAGTCTTCTAATAAAATTTAATTGGCTGCTAATCTGATTTCACATTTTACGTAATTAACGAAAATCAAATATCGATTGAATGTGACAATATCATTGCTAATGACGACAGTGCGACTTCAAAGTTACTCTTAATTATATAATTATTAAGGATGTCCTGGAGGTACCGTCCCAATCAAAAAAGTCATGCAGGAAATGTTAAAATCACCGATATCAAGAGACACGGTAGTGTCTCGCGCCAAGTACACGCGGAGCGAGACCGACCGTGACTCTTTTACGCGACGTGACGGGTTGCGAGTACCCGAGATGTTGAGATCTCGATTAATTTTCCGCGGGGATCCAAAGACAAAAAAATATGTCTTATAATTACTGATCTATTTTTAACTTCCTGCACTATATACGTTTGGAATACAATCCGAATTCCTAAGACTTTGTGGTATAACATTCAATATTATAGAATTGGAATTTGTCCCGCGTCCATATTTTCTTCCGGCATCAAATGTCTCCTGTTTCGATTTCACGGATGTAATAAAGGCGCCATGCATGTGTCTCGCCAATCGACAGAAGTCGCCGACCGAGATATTCCTTCGACTCGTCGAAGATTCAATCAGCCCGTAAACGTGTCACGATGTCATTTCATTTCGAGTTTATTCCACCGACGCGATTCGAGCAGTTCGAACCGTTGATAATGCCGTTGCTTTCAATCAGGTATGCTACTCTAACATCACTGACCTGTTTGACTGTACACGCGCGATTCTATATATTTCTCGCCCTGTTAGGAATCACAATCAGAGTAAATTAAATTTAATTACGACGACTGTATGAAGCTTTTTCTATGCTGTATTTCGTTCTTTGACAGAAACCACTGCTCGCAATTTTTACTGCAGTGATTCATTTTGATAGAGGTTGGGATTGTTTTTAGGTCGGCAAAGAACGTGTTTACGCGGGCAACTCTGTTGCATGTGGAACATGTAAACGAAGCTTCGGTAAAAGCATTCAATACCTATCGTGTTCGCGTAATCCGAATAATAGGACGCAAATTTTTAATTGATACGTTACATGCACCGGCATTGCGAATGTTCCGCCAGTACGAAACGGTTTTATCACTTTTAGATTTGCTTCTCCTTTTTTAAATGGATTGAAAAAGCTTTGTATTTTCAATCGCTCGCAATCCTAGAGAGCTGCGTCAATATTTCAAAGAAGGAACCCACGCTCGTTCGTTCGGAACATATTAGCCTCGACATGATTTATATAAAAGACCCATGGAGTTTGATTGTGATAGATTCAAGCGAAGCTATATCTTGACCGAGGCAATCGGACAATTCGGATCGTTTTCCGATCGTCTCCCATCAAAGTTGCAGCGCCGTTGCTACAAATGCTTTAAAATAACTTTTCCGACCGCACACGTTCGGCTCGTATGAACCGCTTTTCCGGAGCGCAAAAGACTCACTTTGATCTGTAACAGAGCCACCGACTGACTACAGAGACGCATCATCAGATTGCTACAAGGGCAGAGCAGAGCTCTCCGTTAATCAGTTAAGCTGCGCGCGTGTAACAGCCACCGGCCCAATGGCTTTAATTAAAAAGAGTAGCTCTATGTATCCGACTCAAAGATTACTCCCGTCGTAACGCCAAAATCGAATTTCGTCCAAGTTCGAGTTTGTCCGTTCATTGCAAGTTTTTTTTTTTTTGCGCGCTATTCCCCATTGACCGAAATTACGCGCGGTTAAGTGTACGCCAGGATGAACAATAGTTTAATTAAAACGAACATTTTCGCTCGGCGGTAACGGCGGTGTAATTAATTTTGCAAATATACCTCTTTCCCCCCTGTAGAAATGTTATTAATGGAAAATTGCATTGAGACGCGCAGCGTGTTTGCATATTTCGTACATATTCAACCTCTATTATGTTATTATAGCTGCTCGTTATTGTCGAATCTTTTTTTCGTTAATTACGGGTTGCGTATCCGCGCATTATCAGAAATTGCTTAATTATTAGGATTCCCCGGACCACTGATTTTTATCGAAATATTTTATTGAAGCGATTCTCGTTGAAGTCTCGACGCGATCGCGCTTCGTAAATCACGCAGTTTCTTTCACAAATAGATTAGACGGAGTTGATTGACATCTGTAACGAAATCATGATTAATTTCTCTGCTCAAATACGATTAATCGATGTTAGCGACCGTTGTCGATAAACCGAATAAACTTTCGCACGAGTGTATCTGAGGTTGCATTAGAGTATTAATGGTCGCGCGAACCGGTAACATTGTAAACACGATCGATGATACTATCGTGTAACCAACTGCATATACCAGGTTTTATCTTTTATCGTGCTTAATTTAGCGCGTCGAGCAAGCGCGTACGTTTCGCTTCCCAATTTTATTTGTGGGTTGAGATCACAACTGCGATATATCCCTGAAAAATCTCTTCAAACGTAATATACCCTAACTGATATATATCTCGCTTTTACATGAAACAGCTTTAATTTAATCATAAAATTCACGTAGTACATGTGATATGAAGTACATGTGTATTAGTTCAGTTATTTACATCGCGCGCATTACGGTATTATATATGTATTTATTCAGCTTGAATGATTGTCAGTATATTTAGATGATTAATTTAGCATTATTATGTAATAATTGTTTATTAACCTCGTGTAGATCCCGATTTAGTCGTAACAATGAAGTTAAGTGTTTAAATATTCGATACAATGAATATTGAGTACTAAAATAAAATGTAATTTTATCTTGATGTAACACGTTGCATAAAACTGTCGGGCATTGCGATGAATATGAAATCGATTATCACTCGATATGCGCGTTTAACGCGTTTAGCAAGTTTCAGCCTCGATGCCGCGCGATGTAATTAATCTACATAAATTCAATATGTCTAGGAACGAATGTCAATCTGTCGAAAGTTAAACGATTATTGAAGGCGCGCAAAAGCTGGCCCCTTGAGCCAGAAAAGATATTTAATTGCGCGATTTAAAAAGGGAACCACCGTCGACTGGGTTATTATTTGGTTGTTATTTTTAACGATCAACGGATACACATGTTTAAACCTTTCCTTTGCCATTCGATACTGTAGAGTGTAGAGAACAAAGTGACGGTCGATGCAAAACGTCCTATAAGATTACACGGTTTACGTAAAAGACGAGGCAAACACTTCCTAATGACGTTTACAGCCTAGGGTTTGCGCGTATATAATATTGAACTTGCAACTGATACCTCCTACTTCCCTACATTTCTAAAGCTTTCGTGGCTCGTCGATGTTTGACGAGAGGGAATCGGGCCTCTTGCCTGCGTTGCTCCAATTAGACTGTTCAAATAAAACACAGCAGTTATATCGCGCTGTAAAATGATCCCCTCTACACCGGTCGGAAAGATAATGCTCTCCTAGTGAAGTCTTAATTAGCGCGGTGTGTTTTACGATTAGCTGGCGCGGGAGTTTGCACGTGGGAGCTGAAATCTATAAAGCGCTAGCTCTCGTTATGCGCCGATATTCCTGAAATTCACCCGAGATTCGTATACTCGTCGTTTGTTTCTTATCGCGACTTCGCGCGCTGTCCAATTACAAAATAACGAAATTAGCGCGTTACACGTACCTCCGCGCGGCTAATTATGATCGATGACTCCTCATCCGGACTCGTCAAGTCAGCGTATCGCCCAATATAATTAACAAAAATTGAAGAAACGTCGATCCCGGGCGATACGTTTGCCCGTCGCATGAACATAGCATCCCTAATTAAGGCTGGAAGTTGGCCGAACGGTCGTTCCGGCGAAACAAAGTTTATTAATTAAGCTCGTTTAAAAGGCGAACTTCAGCGCGGCCTTAATCGTTCACTCTTGCTCCGTCGTGGCGTCGTTATTTGACGCTCAGCCAAATTACGTATTAGCTCTCGAGGCTTGTAATATGGCCAACGTTTACGATGTGCATATTAACTCGAACTTTTCAATCGCGCTGTGCACCTGCGGCATCGCGTTTCCTCAATTGAGTGTTAACAATTTATTTCCCAAGAGAATATATATATATATAAGAGATGTTTTGTATACTTTTACTTTTTATTAAAAAAATTAATGCGGTTATGAGAACTGTGATGATGCTACCACAATTAGTATAGTTTTTAATTAACCTTAATTGGCAACTTCATTTTCTGTGCTCTATCTGTCATGGTGCAGCTTTTCGAGATTTTTAATGTAGGTAACTCGAGCGTTGTCCGAAAATTTACGTTTAAACCAAATTGTGCAAACTATTTTATCTCTAATCGCTAATTTTTTATTATAGACATTTATGCTAATAAAGTCATACGATTTCTTGGGAAAGATAACGTTCAACCCGTATTTGCGATTGTCTTTAGCGCTTTTCTCGAAAATCGTAAATAGGGAAAGTCGTTTCAGCTGATCCAATTTGGCGCCACTCGAAGGGGATTTACAGGGGTATTTCTCACCGAATGAGGAAGAAACAGGAATATAATGGGACGCGCCACGCCCTAAATTCGTTAATTTCCTGTTCACCCTCATCAGCGTGGAGTCATCGTGTTCCTTTCTCTCTCTTGCATCGTGCTATTCAATAAAATCTCGATCTCGGGGTCTGGTCTCAAATTGAAATTTTTCTCGTTGACGTTTTTACGGTTTCGCGGTTCCCGCATCTCCATTCATTCGCTCTCATCCGACACAGTTGCCTTTTATTTTCCTCTCTCTTTCTTCCTCTCTCTCTTTCTCTCTCTCTCTCTTTCTCTTTCTCTTTCTCTTTCTCTTTTTCGCTAAACCGTTTGTATGCTTAAATAGGGATTATCCTGACCACTTTAAACCTAAGTCAATACAGTCGATGAGATTCCGTAGAAATGGCCGCCGCCGACCTGTTTGCGTAGCGATACAATCGTGCTGGCGATAAAAGGATTAGTCTTCGTTTTTGCTGCATTTTACGTCAGAATCTCATTATGATATTTTCACAGCGTGAAAAAAAAGAAATGAAATATGCAATTTATTAAAGCAGCGGTTATTCCGTTGAAAATCAGGCATAAAATATTTAAATGAGTATCGTTCTGTAAAATAAGATGTGTATAATAACTTTGAAAATAGAGAAATGATATACTATATCGTTAAGATACGTTTAGTTTGCAGAAATGTTCAAACTTAAGATGGTTGAGTAACTTCGAAAAGAATTTCGAATTCGCGCGATATCCCTTTTTCTTGGCGCAGCGCGCAGCAGGAACACAAACGTTAACGTCCACTATAAAAAGCTTTTGCATTCTGCATCAGGTACGACGCGGCGCGCGGCGGTAGGATAGTGTCCGTGACAATGACAAAGGAACGCATTAATTTTCCAGCAGTAGATGCATTACCTACCTCTAAAGAATTGCCGCAATTTTATGGTTTGTTTTTTTTTTCTGTTAATGCCACATTGCGTTGTTGGGTGAGTGTTACGAGAGTATTTTTTAATCTTTATTTTCTATTTTTTATAACAAATATTTATTTAGAAAGTATTGCGAAGCATATATTTTACACGCAGATACACACAGATTTTGGCATTTAATAATAACATTTATTTCTATTCGGGTTTTTTCTTTTTAGTCGATAAATTATATTCTATAAAAAAATATATAACGCTTATTTATCTATAGACAAATTTTTTCATTTGTGATATTTTATTCTGTTGAACGTAAATGTAACAGTTCCGATTTAGTGTTTCGCGTAATCTAAAGTATGTATCCCACGTTAAATAAAATTAGATTTATTGGAGTGTGTGGTAACAACAGTTTTAGTTGCAGAAAATTATGATTATTCAGTTTTATTTTTATTTATGTGTATGTGGTAGTGCGATTATTATTAGAAAATTAGACGCAAAATGGTTTGTAAAAGAGATAAAAACTGCCTATAAATTTGCCTTAAAATTCTCAAATGGACTGTTCCGTAGGATCTGTAGGCGAGATTGGCATAAATACACATACACATTTAGTAGATTTACTGGGTAATCCCTAACGTACGTTTCATTGTACGAGTTCTCGAAAATTCATGTGCCTATTAGCGAAGTTTTCATTAAATCCAGATTAAAATCTAGCCTCGTAGTTTGATGAAAATTCTCTTAAACATAAGAAGATCAAACATTTATCGCTAATACTATTTGTGAATACTACTTTTTGCACGAATAAAGGCATTTAATAATGGTCCGAAAGATACTTTTTACTTTTGGTCATGAGAAAACCGTTCCGTCGTAAAATGAGAACGGCGCAACAATATATTTTGTAGCAAGAAAAATATTCATGATTAACCGTAGCTACAAAAGCATTTGCATAATCGCGCACCATATATTATAAAAACTTTAGAGCGTTCGTAAACCGCCTAAAGGTGAAATAAGACACCTGTTATTATAGGTCAACAGTCTTCTTGGGGCTAACTACGCGAAGATCACATTGCACTTTACGCAAGGGAGAAACAGCTACAATTCGGAATAGGCATTTCCGTGGCTTTTTAGTTTGCAAGCGTGCAAGCACGAGATTCGTCGGTCTGATTCATTGCTCTCGTAATTGTGCGAAGATAGCTGTAAACGCTTCTTCCGTTTTTTTTTATTACTTTACAGTTTGCAGTAGAGAAAGAGAATCAATTTTGAAACTGCTACATTTATCTTTTTCATTGCATAAATATATCGTTTGTTTCATTTAATATTAAAGCAAAATTTTTTAATAAAAAGATCACTTCCTGATAATTTACGTTTCTCTCTCTCTCTCTCCCCCCTCTTTTTTTTTAATGTTCTATTGAATGTTATACAAACGTTTTAAGCTCATTATGATTTTATTATTGAACAAACAGAGTATACGATGAAAACTCTAATCCATTAAAAAATTACATCGAATAAATCCATTATCTACTCGGCTAACTTCCGGTTCGATCAGAGTCAATCTTATCCTGAATTCTGGTTAGAGAGGTATTATTGGAGAGAGCAATAAAATTTCTTTATGGCTTCCGGCTTTGTGAATCCAACCACGTGTAATCTTCGGCTGAATATTGAGAAAGATCACACACGCTCGAATTCGGCACGCAAGTTTCGTTCGCTTGCCGGCGAAATTGCTCGTTCGCCGCGACAACCCCGTCCCCACATGTATGTATCATGTATGCCCGTGTTAACGGACGCTTATGAATTCCATTCCGTGGTCGAACGACTTCGCCAGTCGTATTAGCACAGGATGAGATTCATGGACGATGGTTCAGAATCCACCGCGGCGATTTCATTCTCGATTATTTGTATATTTTAACTACAAATTGTTGACCACGCAATTGACCAACACACACGCTTGCATCCATTTGCCTTTGTCGAGGTGTTCGTCTCGTTAATATGCTTCGCGTTTCAAAACAAAGTAATCCTGCAAATTGCGAAAACTCTAAGGATGTTACTGGTATGTCCCCGGCAAAAAAGCGAACAATTGCGTACTTGCTGACGAACGAGCATAACGTGGTTTTGCGAGATGCATACCTACATTTCGCCATTAACGAATTCATGAAGCATCGTTGCAAAACTTTAAAATTGCTTTTCCACCTTTATTCGGACCACTGCATGCGTCACTGATACGCTTCGTATTTCAATGTTCTATAAAGAAAAAGTTATAATATTGAATAATCGCGGTATAATTATTACAATCGTTTTGACTTGAATTAATTAATCGATAATTGTTCTATAGAAAATGTATCGACTAAAAGAATCGTCATTAATTGCGATAAAAAATTATTGTTAGAAGCGCCTTCAGATACGTTTGACTCTACACAAAAAAAGAGGTGTCAAATCAAGACTTATATACTCGTATATACGCAACAATCTATAATCTTGAAATAAGGTATATATTGCGTTAAACGAAGAAAACTTGCTTGAATGAAGTCATTTACATAGTTTAACCGAGAAAAAAAGTTGAAATTTTTATAAGAAGATTATAGATTGTTGCATATAGATATACGAGTATATAAGTTTTGATTTGACACTCCTTTTTTTTGGTGTAATGAATGTCTTGATTTTTCATAACAGAATCATCTTTTAGTGTCCGTACACTGTGGAAAGTACTTAGGTTGAGGGATTGTCGTCGTGATAAGGGATACAGTTCATCTTACGAAGTGCACTAATTAAATAAGAGACGCTAGAAGGATCAAACCACCCGAGACTGCGGCTGGTAATAATGCCGTTAGGATATAATCTCACTCCTTTATGAGAATTCTCTTGGAAAGTTAACGCTACTCTTCTACGCAAGCGAAAGTATTATCTTAATGAAGAAATTTTAGGTAACTGCGCGGATCCAATAAAACTTGTCCGAAAATTTGAAAAGATATCGTCAAGTCATTTCGTGGTATTTGCATATATATGTAGGTATATCGGCATGATTGCAAAAGTTCGCGCTTTAACGTATATAATCCCGTCACATTTGCAATAATTACCACAATATATGTTCGACGCTCGCACGTTAATACCTACAACCCTTTGTGCCGTTATTGTATATTTCCACAATAACGGCTTAAATTACCTTTAATCGGTAGTATAATATAACGCTCTGTGAGTTTTATCACAGTGATAAACGCAGTGTCGTGTTAAATTGTTAGTTATGCGATACGCGTTCAGTTGATCATTCATTACGTGAAATAACGATTACAGCTTGGTTGAATCAACGCGCTTTCGGTGTCACGCTTAAAAATCATTAAGTATATTATCGCTGGCTAATTATACGTTATTTTAATTGTACGATAGTGGAATTCTCGATTCGAGATGATACATGTGTAATGACATTTATAGAGGATTTATACTCTTTGGAATCGGTATAAATTCGTTGGATGTAGGAAAAGAACACATTCTCCAAAAGAATACAGATGAGGAACGATCCTCGATACATAATACATAGGACTTACTTCCCATTCTGTCTGCTTTGGTAAAATTGTGTGGATATCTTGCTTTTGTGCTTCTTATTTTTACGGAAGCCGCATAAATTGGCGCGATATCAAAAATGTGCATTCGCTCGTAAAGAAACACGTAGGATATTTATAGGACAGGATGCCGCCAATATACGATCGACTTTCAGTCACATTTGCGCTCTATAAAAGCTCCATCAAGACGCGGAGAACAATAAAGGCGGATCACGTATCAGACGGATCACAGAAGCGATTCTAAACTGCGTCTCAAGTCAAAGGTTTGACTTATCTTCAATACGTGGTAATCTCCAATACTGGTATGGAAGAGTCTGAAGATAAAAACACAATGTGCAAAAAGGTTTAAAATAGTTAAATACCAAGATATCATTTGGCTAATTAAGTAAAAGACGCTGGAAGGATCAAACCTCCCGAGACCGCGCCTGGTAATAATGCCGTTAGGATAAGCTCACTCCTTTCTCCATGGAAAGTTAACGGTACTCTTTCATGCACACAAACGAAAATATTATCTTAATGAAGTAATTTTAGATAACTACTATTGGCATAAGTCTCTTTCGATTACGATATTTTGACAATTTGAAGCTTATATCTTCTTCTTTTTTTTTTGCCTGTAACGTGTAATTTCTTGTTTTAATATATCACATAATATAATTGTAGATCAGAAATATGTAAATTAAACAGAACGTAAAGTTTTACGTTACACCAATGTTAATATTGCAGTAACGTTACGAAAGTGTCAAGATATGGGAGACTGAAAATGATAAAAGGTAGAAACTTATCAGTTCTGATAACGTATTAAATTCTGTGCCAATTAATATATACCTTGCTGACGTATCTATATAATACTTTGAATAAAACGTCATTTTATGATTGTACTTTTTAACCCATAAGCATCGCTGCAAAAACGAACAATTGGTGACACATTTCAACCAGGATCGAATCGATATTTCGACGTATATATTTTTATACAACCATTTGTGTGTATGTGTTACATGAAACGCTACACCAGCTACTCGTTTGTGGGATTCTCGCTCAAACGTTATAATTACGCTTATATAGCGTTGCAATTTTATTTTTTACAACATATACGAGACAATTAAATTACCATTTGTCATTCGAGGTATATCCCTCTGAAGAATTTTATTCCCTTTCGATCGAGCTTTTGAGAAATATAATTGTCTAGTATAAATTTTTCTCCGTATAATATAACTTTCAGATATTTAATTCTATTTGTTAAATAGTTATTGAAATATTTATATAAGTGTGAATTTTACATTTTCGTACGTTTAGTGTGAATATTAAAAGTGTTACAATTATTTTTAGTTTTTAACAAATCTTTGCAAATGGAGCTTATCTTTTTTATTTCAACAATTCTATGTTATTCTTTGTTCGCCGAAAAATACGTGATAGTTTTTTTGCAACATGCATAATTAAGATGTGCATACAGTATACAAAAGACGAGGTCGATTCGTATGCGCATGAAACATTGATCGAAAATGGATGTAATTTTCGTTGTTTCTCTGTAATTGCAACCTCGCGACGAAAGTACGCAAGCAAAATAGCTTTGACGTATGTTGAAAAAAAAAACAAATATATCCGTGAGAGAAAATGCACAGCGTTGTCGTTACATATTTTACATATATTCCTGCTTGTTTTGTGTTATTTAATTTATCAGTCAATTTTCAATCTGTATTCTTCTAGGTATTTGAAACGTTAAATGTTTTATTGTAAATTAAATTAAAATTCTGGCTTAAGGTGATGTCATGCGTTTTTCTGTAAATTCCGACTGCATTTTTATACACGTTCGAAGCAGAGATAGTCGAAATCACGGAATTAGCATGGAATTAGAAAGCGTTTTGCAAAGAGCAAACCGTTCAAACTGTTCAAACAACAGTCTGTTAGCGTAAAAAACGACAAGTCGCGCGAACTGCACTTTTGCCGCAGAGAATCCGATCGGATGGAACGAATGGAATTCAATTTTACAGTACAATAGCGCTTACGTCGGGCGCGCACAAAGCGCGCGACAATGAAATAGTCATAAGACGTACTTCGGCGGAAAGTAATCCCATTTACCCGGTGGCCCCTTCGTTCCCCCGGACGCAAATCTCGCCGAACGCGAACAACCGTCTCGCTACGTCACAATAAATTTAATTTCGCCGAACTCCAGGATGTAATTTTCACAACTACGCTTATTTATTCATCTTCGCGAGTCCATGCCACTCTTGTTTCCAGAACTTATTTGCACGCTGCATTAGGCTCAATGAACTCATTGACGACTTTATCGAATTTCAAGCTAGACGCTTTAACGCTAACGGATCAGTAATTTGCGGATTAGTAATAAGTATATGTTCAGCATGGAAAGATATAAAATTTGTAACGACGAATTTTCTTCGTCAGCTAACAAAATCAGCTAATTTGTAAAAAAAAACTTAACGTTTCGTTTTAAAATAACTCGATTGTATTATGAAAGCGTAAAGTGTATTTGTATTATTCTTTAGAAATTATTTGCACTCCTCGGATCGATTCGATCTTGTGTAGGGTAAAGCTCGCTATTCCCGCGGTTAAACTCTACGGGATAGGAAACACCCTCGACAAGAAACGGGCCAAAGCCAATTCCATCCGATTTCACGCTGTTCCGTCACATCCGCTTAGTCTCGCCGCGACGATACAAAGCGGTCCTATTTGGCTGAAACATCTTCCTTTCCTTTGCCGCGCTTTAAATCGAGTTGCAGGAAACTAGGTGGCGTTTATGAAATTCACAACGTGCGGCGAATTCAGATACTCTTCTCTATTCAGATTTTTTTAGTCGCGTTCTCGCCACAAAGAATCTTACTGCTCGTATAAACTTTTCCTATTTTCTTGAAACCCGCCCTTGAGTATCGCAGAGATAATTACTGAACCTTAATTCAAATTTTACACATAAATACCTATTCAAAATCTTGATATAACAACGGGGGATGGCTTTTTATACGAGTATTATCAAAGAAGCATTTTTAATTATTTTTTATAAGTTGGAGGAAAACAATTTAGTTCATGTATATTTATTATATATAATAAAACTAATATTTATATACGTAGACTCTCTCAAATAAAAAAGAGAGAATAATTTATTTTACAAAGTGTGAAGTCTTCCGATTTTTTTACTATAAATTTTAGAAAATGGAGAATGTAGGTATATTTTGTTTTTAAATCCTTCACATTTTATTTGTTAATATCTATAAAAATCGTGCCAAATCTAATTTATTGCGAAATAAAGTCGTTGATTAGTCATTAATATCGCTGCAACGTCATGTTATTTTGCAGCCGTTATATAAAGCAAACACGATATGTGAATTAATCATCTGTTAATTGATAAATTCTAAATTGCTCACTATTAACGAAACGGAGATATTCACAATTTTTGCAAAGGAAAAGAAGCGCGCAACACGATGCAATTCGGTCTCGAAATTTTATCCTTATCATTCAGGAAAACTGAGTCGCGCGCGCGCGCGCGCATAAAACATCGGCGTGTAATACGGGCGGACGGATAATTTGAAACCCGATAATCGATGCTTCCACTAGACCTGCACAAGATATCGCCAACACATCCACGCCAAGAAAATATTTATACGGAAGTGAACGTCAAGCCACGCGCGCGCGCGCTATTATAACCGTATCGCATTTTCACGTTCGCATGGTCGACATTCCAAATACGCGGCTTCACCATCCGGACAATTTACTCCCTTCGTCCTATTCTTAACCGCACGATGACGCACGTCTTCCCGGTCGCGCGCGGGTCCGTATTTTATTGTCAATCTCTCACCCCGACATCATATGAGACCCGCGAGCGAAAATGCAATTGCGCGATGCACGTCACTCAGCCGAATTGCTCTCGTTCGCTTCCTATAGCACGCTGAACTTACAACCCTCTCTTATCTGTCGTCGCGATTTCCCTCCTGTTGTACTCCGCGCCGTATACACTCACGCAAACATATTTGTATGTCGAAGCAATTATATCCATTCCGGAATCCGTCTTTGCCGCTCGTTTTACTTACACCCGGAGGAGGAAATAGTTAAGTTAAATTGCATAACTTGTCTTAGTCTCATAGACGATGTAATTCAAGAGATGCAGCCAGCGTAACTTTGGCGAGCTCCAAATTTGATGCGATACAGATATATATGAGAATAATCTGTTTAAATTAAACGTCTTATATAATCTCAACCTTAACTATAGGGGGTTTTACATATCTCCTGATACGTTTATAGCATCAAAAATTAAAGTGCCCGAAATTATTTATCTTTTAATTATAATAATTGTACCCGATAACAGTATCGTTTTATTGAAAATTAAATATATTTATTATCTAATTATGAACGAGTGTAAATATATTTTCAATCAAATTTTGTAACAAATATGATATATATTTATATAATGTAAATAAAGTTTTTATATCATATTATCACTGATTAAAGAGAAGCATTAAACGGTGATTAATAAATGAATATAACACATATATTTCTGACGCATCAGCCTTTGCAATTTAGTATTACCAATTATAAACTGATGCGCAACAAAACACGTAATTATCATATGATTATCAAGCGTATAACTGAACGATCATGATCAATTTTACGGTGATTGTGGCATATTGTTAGATGCGGCTATTAAATTTCATTTCGCGATGATTTCGGAAGTATAGATTGTTGCATTCCTAAAATTGAATTAACGATAAATCTCTTAAAATATAAATAGATAGATGCACATAGATAATTTTAAAGAAATAATAATAATAATAATAATAACTGCCATGCACATTATTGGTTATCATTACGGTAAGACTTAATTACCTATACAGAGAGTTTAACGCGCGATGGGGATTTAACGTTCCGCATGTTACCCTTATTCCTTTTATACCCGATCAGTTAGCCGTATCGAGTTAAACTCATAAACTCATGTCAAACGGTAGAGTGCAGTTTGTGATCGAATCGCAGAATCAATAAACTCCGTTTGACATCGCAGCGAAGTGCGCCCACCCTCATGTCACAAGGAATTCTTGAATACTTCCATGTGCCATATCAAATTTCAATTCCCTTTTGCTTACACATCCATCACATAATTCAAAAGTCCAAATCCACTCTATACTGTAATTCAAAGTTCTAATATCACGTTTTGGATCCTAATAAATACATAATTGTATAATTTTATACGCGAGGCAATAAGGATTGATTATTATTTACTAAGCCCGTGGGGCACGGCACTTGCAATAAACATCGAGTTCTTTACCGAAGGGTATTGCTGCACCGTGGGGTATTTACAATTTTCTACTTTTACACTCCATTGTAGCTTTGCTGCGCTTTTTCCGAAATGCAGCTGCCCGTATGAATGTTTGATCTCGAGGGCAAATGTTGAAAGGGGCAATGCACATTTTAGCGGAAAAATATTCTTTGAAATAACCTTTTTCTTCTCTAAAAGTATTTAGACTTCACTTGTGCAATGATCGCTAAAGCAGAAATATCAGAGTTAATTGCGACGGCAAATTATTACAACAAAGGGTTACCGGTACAATGCTTTTTAATAGTTCGCATTTTAACATGGCGATTATGACGAATAGAAAGAGCTAGGTTATATTGAGAAATATATTATGTTATATCGCTTTCGACGTATAGTTTATGCGCTGCATAATAAATGATATGCTTTCTTTCCTGAAACTGCCGCCCAACCTTTTTTTTAAAAATAGTGCTGCAATTATTTCATGAGAATAAACATTCGTTATTCAGTACAATAAAAGACATGTAGCTAAGTTTGACGCTGTCTTGCTATTTTGCGCGGTTTATTTTAGTCTATGACCTCTTTCTTCAAGATTTTTGTTACGACATCGCGAAGGAAGATCTCCAAGAAAACTTCACAAGCGCAACTTAACTGCAAGTCCATTAGCGTACCTTATATACTTCTTCAATCTTTCAGCTTTTTGCCTCAGACATTGTTCTATATATAACACACAGCAGAAGGCATTACTTATAGATCGTATTTGCTACATTGTAATTATTTCTGTGTGATATGCGACATTCCGCTTTGCTGTAAAAAATTTTATTTAGTTTCGCGTACTTTTTGTACATATTTTTGCGAATAATATTACGAGAAAAATTAGTGTGAGCATGAAGTAATATTAATTATCAAGACATATTATATGAAAGACTTAATTTATTTTACACATTCTACAAAATTTTACATATTCTACAATTTTACATGTTCTACAATTTTACATATTCTACAAAAAACTGTGTCCCAAATGTATGCAAAATATGTTCTAAAAATTCTTCCATTGTGCGAGTATGATATTTTAGTTTACGGATGCAATCTGTGAGAAAACTTTTATGATGCAAAAGTAAATTTACATTTACTAAATATGGCCGCGCCGACATATATATTCGACGGCGGCATGTTTTCTTGCTACTCCCATTTTATCATCTGTATTACGAAGTTTCATCATTTTCCGCAATGGCGGATGGCAAGTTCGGCGCACTGAGAAAGGAAAACGAACGATAATTTTGTGGAGCAGCGGGACTCTTCACGAGACGCTGCCGCTTTCTTATAGCACTCATCTTCTCAATTTTGTTCGGAAAACGGTCGAAGAGAAATGTGAATTTCCGTCGAGGGCAAAAGATGCTTCTACCTAGTCTACCTCACGCATCCATCTTTCACAATCAAGATAAATAGATATCTTCCATAACATGTTTTTGCGATTTATCGTTAAATCACAAATATAACAAGAAATTGTTTATTTATCATGACAATCATATCGTATTATAAGGATGTCAGAAAATCGCTGATTTTATCAAATCTGAAATATCGTAAAAATGGGGAAATAAAAAATACTTAAGAAAGAATTAAGAAAATTGTAAAGTCGGGAAATTAATTGTAAGAAACGCAACTTTGTAGCGTGTGAAAATGATTCTTTATTTATTAAATAAAGAGTTTCACAAGTATCACCGAACAATGCCGAGCATGTTGAATATTTATGCGTAAAAGGAAAAATTGAAATACCTACCCGTGATCTCGCATTTGCTTGGAAACTATGGAAATCTTGTTTCAAGTCTCAGCCACAATCCTTGCGACTTTGTATTCCTCGGCGGCGTGAAATTTCCCTTCGGGTACAGAGGTGCGTCTCAGGACAACATCTGAATTTCATGAATTCGCGTCAAAAGTTTTCTAATTTTTGTCTCGTCGCCGCGTGCAAAAGCTGATCGCTTGTCGCGACCCGACGCTCAGGCGCGACTTTGTCGATTCGTCATATCACGACGATCCGTCTTATCGCGTTACGATCATTAATAATGAATTAATTAAAATTACTGCGTTTGTTATGCAAAATTTGTCGCTCGCAAGAACGCGTTTGCCTACGATCTTGCGAGCTGTAATACGATACAATTTCTGTAACGCGCCACTGATATAACGAAAAATAACACTTTTTGTGTGCCGCGTGACTTGGGAGTTGACGTTCGCGAATAGATAGAAGAAATTATTGCCGTGTAGCGCGTGCCGCTAATGGCTGACGATTGAAACTTCCGTGAAATTGCACAGCTTGTAGACGTTCCTTTACGAGAAAGGAAAGTAACGCAACGGTGCAGTTTAATTAAAAAGAAACAGTCCGAAGGATATTTCACCGCAGTTGCACGGTATTTATGGCATTGGTGCAGTTTTATTCGCCAACTTAATGAAGAAGAAATTCGGGAAGCAGATCGTGTACGTTTATGGAATACGTATTAGATACGTAATTATCTTGCAAATTCTTATATATATAGATTTTTATAAAATAATAAAAATTTACTTTATAAAAATTTACTTGCTACAGATCTTGATCTCGAAGGATTTTAACTAAATCTTTTAAGTATCTAAATCTTTTATGAGACATATATTAACAATGAATTGTCGAATTAGGTGTTTTCATTACAAACGCAAGCGTGAGAGATACACAAAATATTAAAGAGGACTGAGACATCAATTGCTCTGATCCATCTGCGTCGATAAACCATTCACGATAAAACTGCCACTCTCTGTCAATCCAAATGCCCACATGTTTTCGCTCGGATGTACTTCGATTTGCTCGATTTTTGCCGTTTTAGTTTCATTCGTTTAGTATTGACATTTTTAGCCTCTCGTTAGTGTCTGTTGGTTTTCCATTACGCACATCCATTGCATTCATCGAAATTCAAAGACACTCTCGCTCAGAATCTCGTCAGTATGACGTGCGATTGTACAAAGTGATTCGAAATTCACGAGAAACAGTATTGCAGGGTAAAAGTCATTTTTTAATAAATCGTTTAACAAATTGCCGATGAGAAAATGCATTTATTCTCTGTATTAATTTACAGATACATCTATTAATTTAATTTCTGATATAATATTTACTGACATTTCTCAATATTATTATTATACAATTAGGTTTATTTACAGTAAGAATATTATTTTAATTTTCTTAAATATACAGCGCGATTCGCGTTGAACATCGGCGGAAGATTAGGGTAGGGTTGGCCTCTCGAATGGATTCGATAAGGAACACTATCCGCGTCGCAGTTTTATTGACATTTGAAATTCCATTATTAGGGAAGCAAGCCTCCCGACTCGATTGGAAATGGAACTGGGTCCGTGAGCACCCTCCAAGCGACACTCGCGAGCCACCACCGTTATATCAACATCCCCGTCGACAGGGTGAGGGCCAAAGCAAACATGAATAAAGATAAGTGCCGATGATTGGCCAACTGTGAAGCGTGGTCGTAGTACTGAACGAAACGCGCGATATTGACGTAATCTTCGATAACCGGTTTGGTAGAATCGGCGAGTTCGGATATTCGATTCGCGATTGGTGATTACTGTTTATGATTGCGAGATGTACGTTTATCGAATCAAAACTAAACTCATCTTTATATTGAAATTGATTTAACTCCGGTTTTAAATTAGAGCTACACTTAATATACGAAATTAATATTAAAACATTACGATTTCTCCAGCGATATAAGTGATAAAGTGGAGAGAACTCGTGCACTCTTGAGAAAAATGATAACCGAAAGTAGGATACTTTTTAGAAGAATAATAAAAATTACGTCGATTAAAAAATGATTGACTTAAGTACCAAAGATGTGATAACGATATAAGCGTAAATCGCATCAGTCGTATAACTAACGAGCGACGTTGTAACAGAATCGCCGACATGATGTACGACACAGAAGTACCGCAGTAAAGAGGGATTCGAATTTAAAAGACGTCTTTTATCACGCCGCACTTGGCGAACGAGCGGTAAAAAGGGACCACGTGTAGGGGTTAAAGAATAGTGGATCGTTTATTCGTTGCCCCTGGTGTCTTTTTAATTTAACTTTACATTATACGCCGCGGGGAACACCTGGCATTGTTCGCGTATATTTTATCGTTTGCGGGGAGTTCGTGAAAAGTTGAGACGGGCAACGCGATTATTTAGCCACTACCTTTTAGGCCGCATGCAGGACACCGGCTCCGCGACGAGAAGCTCGGTCGGCGCGCGCGTGTGAAAAATTAATCTGAGTAACGAAGAAAAAGAACAATTGCACCGCCACAGAAAAAAACTTGCCCGGAACCCGTGCGCGAAGTAGTTAAGGTCGAGGCGACTTAATTTAAATTACATGTCCGGGATTTAATTATAACGCAGCGTCGCAGTTTAGGTAGAGATGCTCATCCGACTTTCTTCTCTCCTATTATATCCTACATATTATTTACCTAGGGTTAAATCAATGAAGAAAAAGTAGTAAGGGGCAAAAATTTAATTAACTAACATTGTACGGGTTGTGTAATAAATCACACGAATTCGTGCCGTTTCAATGTTTCGTTAACCCAAATTAGCTGTCATAGGCTATAAAGTTAATAAATACCCGTTCACTGAAAGAATGTTCAACCTTTTGAAAACTGCTCTTGCTTTCGATTTTCGATGGGAATGATTAACGCGCAAAGGCGATTATTCATTCGGTCTTCCCGCAAAGTTCACGCGATTCTCAAAATAAACGTGATTAGAACGAAAAACTTCTTTACTTTGCATTGTCAAAATGACATTTTGCGTTTGACATTTTTCCTTACACAACAGTAGATTCAACAGTAATCTATAACGAAATGCTATACGTACGTGTATATTGTGTGCGAAAAAATCCTTCGATTTATTTTTAATATATATTTTTAAAATATTATCACTATAAGATTGCTTTACAAGCTTAAAAACTTTTTTATAGCCTCTATTTCTTTTGTTTACTACTTTGATTGATTTTTCTCATTTCTTTTAGCTTCTAGAATTCCACACAATTACACTTAAATGGAATTGTAGGTATTAAATACTACTAATGGAATTGTATTAGATACGAATTCGAGAAGGGACCGTTTCGTGTACATCCCTTTGCTCCCTTTATATCGGCGGCTGATACCAATGGCAATTTCACGGTCGTACGAGAAATCTCGTTGGATTTTCCCAGAGTGACAATGCCAACGCATTAAATTGTCCGGGGGATTTCCGGATTTATGCGCGCGTGACTGTTATCGCGACGTTATTCGCGACGGCGCACAGGAAACGAGCGATTAATCGTGTCCGTGACAATTTATGCAAATTCATCGCGACGCCCATTTTCTCGTAACCGGGCTGTGTAGAGAGATCTTGACAATTTCGCGCAAGAACGAGACTGACGACTTGTGACAGTGTCGAGAGCCTGTTCTCTGCAGCTGAGCGAAGAAGAGCGCCGTCGCGTAGAACTGTATTCCTTGCTGAACTTGACAGTTGACAAATAACACGGTTATTCGTGTTTCGCACAAATCTGTGATTACTAATCATGTGTACTTATTTTTAAAAATAGCCTTTTTCTCTTTTTTTTACTTCTCTCTGTCTGTATTCTAAAAAAATTTAGTATAATCCTACCACATATATATAATTTTTTATTTAAAAAAATACCAATATAGAATTGCTTATTTGATCAATCGGTGATTCATGAATGACAGATTGAATCATTTATTACCCGCGCGAATAATGCAATTTATGATGTCACCTCGTGTATTGTTATCATATCTCGATCTCTTCTTCAATGCATTGTTCGCATAATTTATCATTCGGATTCATTTATAACGTCAACGTCACCGAGAACGTGAGCATAATGGTTTGCCTTCGACCTTTTAACTCTTCATCATTTAGTGAATTGCCGTCATTCGCGTTCGGATCTAATAAAATGTAGGAAAAATTTTCTGTACCGCGTGTGGCTAATTTAATTCTAATGAGAAATATATCGACGAGAACTCGATGACCTGCAGTTTTCTAATGATATTACTTAAATAAAAAATTGTATCTTGATTTGTGTATCGTGCTACATAAAACAAATTATAGTTTGGATGATATAATATGTTATAAAGTCATCTCTCTTTACGGCACGGGAAAAGATGGAGTGCATTCTATATGGCTATATTTTGATGGCATAGATTGCGTTTCAGTTCTGCGAACGTGTTTTGCAATTTTCCACGTGTCATCTCGCATTTTGAAATTACTTTGTCATAATAGAACGTGCGTCGGTTTATTGGCTGATATTAATTTTACCACCATGTGACCCCGGCGTTAATGGAGACTTTAATGTAAAATTTACATTACACGTCGGTACGTGTTTTTATCACATACGTGTTTCATATACGCCATATCGAAAATGCTGCGACCTCGAGAAACTCAGTTTTTATTATCTCTATGTAAACCATCCAAATGCATGTACGCGATCATTAAATTTCTTACTTTCTGACGATTTCTGACGAAAGAGAAAGTCGCTCGCAGCGACTTGTCATTATAAAGAACCGTCTCATTCTCGCGAACTAAATGCAGACTTTGGGGGGTGTGACCAGATGTGAATTAAATGCAACGTATTTACTCTGATGATCGTTCTCTCCCTCTCTTTTTCCGCTCTATGTATCTTTGTGCGATTCATATCCGCGAGTTGTCAGATGAGCTTAATTGCCCTACATTCTTTCGGAATCGGTAATTTACCGAAGATGGATGTGTATATTGTTTCGGCGCGTCCATCGTTCGCGCAAATTGCGCTTGTTCTACATTGTTTACTTCGCTGACGCACGCAATGTTTCAGCAGATCCGCGTCGGATGTGCGCCACGACGAATTTCCGGTAATCACGACGAATTCGCACGCGCGGCTTCACCGAAACGTTCCGCTGATCTTCGATCTTTCGCGTCATAAGCATAACAACTCCGGCGAAAATTTCTAACAACAAAAATGCCAGCTGCTAAAGCACGCAGCTGGCGCTGGTCGATCATGTACGCGCGATAATGTCAAGTCGTTACATACGAAACGATAGTTCTTGAAAGTTACAGTTTTGCGAAACTCTGATATACGAATAATCATTCATTGCGCGTATCGATCATTCTAAAGTGTGACAAGTTCTTTTCATAAAACTATCTTCGAAGTATTTGCAATGTGTTTAAGAACTTTTAAGTTGCAGTAAACTGTACCATTTATCTTCGCTTACCGGGATGATTTGCAGAAGCATGTGCAATACTTATGGCGTCACATCGTAGATTTCGCCGATTTATTTCGTTTGTCGATTTATTTGTTGCTATTCGTGACAACTTTGTTCCGTACACGTGTTTTGGGAATTTTAATTAATCGTTGCGCGTTGCGCCGTTGTGACCGATTGAAATACATTTCGTAAGCCGCAATAGTCCGTAATTAAACTTTAATTATTATTTAACCGATAATGTACGAGGAGACCAATTATTCATCCCATAATAGATGTTTGGCGAGTGACCAGCAGCTTCGGATGATTAACGGTAAACATCGCGCGTTACAAATTTTATCGACGATTTTATCATCGCTGTTAATTCTACATGTTTATTACCTCTATCAATAATTGTATAACTTTATGTTAATCATTTCTCTGATTTCCGATTATATCTGCTTGCCGTATTTTTAATAGAATGCAAAGATTACGCGAAAATGCGTAAGCTAAATATTAATTAATATTAAATATTAAAATACACAGTAATTAAATATATTAAAAGCTGAATACATGCTAAATTCTGTAATAGCAATTTATCGCGGTACAAACTTTTTGCATTACGAAGTATATAAGCGTAACGTATAGCGAAAGCACCAATTAGCATCGTTGAAAACTGGCAATGAAATTAAAATCTAACTTCTCTTTTTTCAAAAGAATATTATTATTTATAAAGCACAACGAACCATTACTCGCACTTGAATCTCTTGTACCAAATCATCGACTGATTTTCCGTTCAAGTCTGATGACAATAGAAAGAATCGCTTTGTGCATCTCGCGCGTGTTTCCTTACGCGTGACTTTCTTATGTGACTTCGTATCCCGCGAATGAAATCGTACCTTTATGCCAGCCACGCGATTCCCAAGGGAACACAAAGCAATAAACAGTTCCGTTGTAGCAACGTAAGTTCGCAATGAACTAAACTCCCAGGAAGTGCGATATTTCTACGTGACATCTCTTTCCGTAGACTTGGCTGCCATAATGCGCTTCTGCAAAATTATATATACGCATCGACAAAATTTATTGTTATATATTTTGTAGATTTCGTCCAGTAGAATTAAAACATGGTGCATGAGATAAACGTTCCCGATATTTTATTTATATTGATTTGTAGTTTTATTTGACCATTAGCATATATTACTTATGTTATTCATATTATTAAAATTATTTGGAATAGGTATTTCTTCTATTTCTGTCTTTACAATTCAATCGCAGAAAATTATTATCACGGAAAGAGTCTTTATACCATTAAATTTCACGTCCGCATTAACTTAAAATAAACTCAGATGTTACACGAGTTAACGCTGAATACAAATTGATTAATATTTCTTCCTCGATGACGCTGCACTCTTTCTCCCTCGCTTTCAAGAACATTGCACATTAATTAAAAATTTAATTAAGAAAATGTATTAAGATCAATATTTTTGTATATGCACAAACTTTATCGCAAGTATTTTTAAAATTTTAGTAAATTATGAAGCGAATTATTCGATAAGCTAAATATGATCAACTCCCAAATTCTTATCATTTTCAACGAATATGTATCTAACAAGTAAGCGATTTGTTTGAGAAATACATATTTTTAAGCTCGGAAAAAATACTCTTTCGAGTGTAAATATTTCTCAAGTAAATCGCTTGTTAGATACATATTCGTTGAAAATGATAAGATATTTGAAAGTCAATCATATAATAAGTTGAGCTTATTGAACAATTATGAATAATTTATGTAGCGTACGAATGTGTTTATACATGATTATTATAAAGAGAAAGAGAAGCACTATTGCGACGAAAGAGATTTAATGCTATGTGAGCACGTGGTTAGATCTTACGGAATTCTCTACATCACGAACTAGATTAACGCATCATGCCGTAATGCACTATATTATATCGGTGTACGTTTATCACGCTGCTTAAAGGGTTGTAAAGGGCACTTCGTTCACCTCCGATGCCGCACACCATCAGCAAAACGTATTAATTATTACTATACCGATAATTATCCTACGCAGAGCATCTTGTTTGCAATAATTACCTGCGTTTACGCAAACAACGTGTAGCATCGGATTATGCAATACTGCAATCTTCCCCGAATAGCTAATGACATAATCCATAATTTGTACAATTTCACAATCTCTCTCTCTCTCGCAAAAAGAATAACGTATATTCTCCTTCTGCCTATGTCGATTAATAAATAATTAGTGCCTTCTAATAATGCAATTAATTAATTAGTTTTTGATAGAAAATTTTCCTATTTATCAATTTAATTGTCGATAGAGTATAGCCAAACCGGATTAGATTGTATTAATTTAACGCATTGGATAATGCACTAGAGATCGCGTTGTTTATTATTCGCGCACTTTAAGTCGCGAATGCATCTAAAAATGCATTCGGGACGAACTTTGCAGAATTAATCTTCCGTCGTGATAAATAGCAAGCTATCAAGAAAGTTCTTCTACATGTTTTCAAATACGGGGATAAGGAGTGGGATATGTTGGGAGATTGATTAAATTTAACAGAAGATATTGAAAATGTCGCCGAACTTCGGGGCGGGCGCGCATATAAACGGACTCACGTCTACAATTCATCGTAATAATTCTTCGAGCGTTAACATCCGCGCATGATCGAGATTAAAATAAACGGCCTTTCGTTCACGTTTACGGAATATCTACCTCTCTACTTCGATTTTCGGAAGAAATTCGTAGAAAATCCTCTCGCATCTGGCGACCGTGGACCATATGCTTCCCCTTCGCCCATTTTCCTCTTCTCTCCGTCGCTTCCCGTCGACTTACCGTCGAATCCATACCATCCTTCACTCTCTGGTCCTCTTTTTCCTTCTCCGCTGTTTTCTATCAACAACGCTATCGATTCCCTTCTCTTCCGACGTGGTCGATTTGAGTAGAGAAAAACGAGCCTCTGGCTAAAACACGAGTTAAAATTGATATTGCTAACCATCGCGATCTTCTCATCGCTTCCGATATTTCGGATATTTGATGGATATTGGTGCTGTTCTAGCGAAGAGCGACCTCGCGGTCTCATTGAACATTTTATTCCACGGTATATTCGGTCTTACGATTAAAAACCAAATGAAACACCGAGCTCGCTGCAGAAAAATCCGTGAATAATAATAAAAAATTGGAAAATAACAGTATACATATATTTCTCTTTCTTATCTTGATGCTATGTATGAAGGAATATCAAAATCAATATCAATATAGAGATTAAATAACAATAATACACTATTGATAATAATAATAATAATAATAATAGTTCTGTACGATTTATTGTGGTTTAACATGCAACAGAAATTATATATATAGTCTTTTCTTTTTATTTATTTATTATTTTAATAAGCAGTGGGGTGATAATAATTGGCGATGGAATTACTTCTAGAAGCTCGAAAATCCCGAGAAGCTGTCACATAAAATCCGTTCTTCTCGTAAAACCGGAGTAGTTTTTTCCTTTCTTTGTTATAATCATTATACCTGCTCATAAACTACTGCCCAGCAATTTGCGAGGCTATTCGTCATATACGCGACATCGATTGCACGCGGGCAACGTGGTTTTGTCCGTGAACAAAGTTTCCTCGGAATGCATACCGCGTTCCGTTCCGCATAATAACGTAAACTGAAATGGAATCATCATAATCCGAAGACAAATGGCAGGGCGATGATTTTGCCAATACGAGCTGCATTGTCTCGTTCCATTTTGTTAGCTATTCCGACGCGCTTCCGCGGCATTCTGTTGTAATCCTATAAACATTCTCGTGCTATAGATACATATTTGCACTTTGCACTGTAAGTTGCATATGGCGTGGCGATAGTAAAATAATAAAAAGTTAAAAAAAATAACTGTATATACATGCTTCTCTCTCTTGTCTTGATGTACGAAACTACGAAGGAATATCAATAAATAATATAAAGATTAAAAATAACAATAATACACTAACTAAAATAGTTCTTTAACAATATCTCTAATAATATCTAATAATATCTCCGAGCCAACATTGTTTCTCATCTTCGAATTTCTTAATAAATTTTCCTAATAAATTATTGTTCTTGTTATCTCTTTTTCCAAGCAGTCGAGAAAATGTTCTGTCCTATCTCGCGTCAAGAAGAAGCGTGTGTGACATATGGGAGATCGTTTAGCCGATGTACGAAGTTCTTAGCTAAATTTACTTAGAAAATTCTCACCGAAACTTCTCGAGTTTCGTATAGCACGAGAGAATGTGTTAAGACGCCCGATATTTCATCTCGCATCATTTCCCACGAGAGAGGATAAGGGTTAAGCCTTGGAGCTTCGACTCAGGATGGTTCTTTTGCAAGTAAACTAGTCTCGAAATGACATCTTGGCATAAACAGCATTACATTATTAATGCGGCCAAAATCCTCCCGTTCTGTTCGCCTTTGATTTGCTTGGAACGTATGATCAGTCACGATAAACATTTATGAAGTTAAGTTTATCGCATTCTCGACTTGTATGAATTCATAATTAATTGATATTTAACCTATTGATATTTCGGAATAGATCAAATTTATTTTTATGAATTTTTATAGTTATTTCGTTTTATAAGTATATGACAAAAAGAGATCACATCTTCTTATATTTTTCTCTTTTTTTTATTAAATTATAAATCTTTACTCAGAAATTATGAACCTTATAAATAATAGATTATGAGTTATATAAGTTTTGTTTCTGCTCTAATGAAATATATATCTTAATTAAAAATATATTTTTATAAAAATATTAATTTCTCTTTTTTTCTTTCTCTCTCATTTAAGTACAATATTTAAATAAAATTTATTCATATCTTATTTTAATATATTATCTTGTGTTATGCAAAGGAATAAGTAACATAAATATTATATATGCGAAAAAAGCGATAGTATAGAAAGTGCTTACCGTATGTAGAAAGTCTTCTTTCAATGATGGTTAGTCGCAAGCAAATTTAGAACTGAGATGCTGCAAAACTTTAAAAGAAACTTTCCGTAGAGAATTACAATACAAATGCCGTGCAATAACGCATACTTCTCTTATTCTATTTCATTTTTGTGAAATGCATCTCCATAAATTCAGTCTTGCATCGTTTGGCTTAAAAGGGTTTATATAATACGCATTTATACGCAACACCTCAAATTTAACGCATTCTCTCAATCCATAAAACAGCCGACTATAATATTAGCTAATGAGGGAGAACGTTTTGTTATGTTTGTAAATATTAATTCATTATGATGTGTGCGATTATTATAGAGAAGCAGAAATGTATTGTGTATAACAAACGCATAACAGAATATTCGCAGTATGATTGTACAGCGCGTATTAATACATTAAGCTGCAATTTTCATCTGTGACACGTTTACGATCACCGATGTATGTTTGTATTTGTACTAATGCTTAATAGATTTCGCGATAATAACACTGAATTGAAGCAATTTGAAATTTAATTGTCTGTGTTCTCTCTGATGCGTTTTAATGTTATAATCAACTCCAATGTTTATCGTACAATTTGAATATCGAGAGTCTACCTTCTTAATTAACACATTTACCTTAAATAATGCGAATAAAATGGTAATTTTAGGATCGATAAATTATTAATAAGTACTTATTTTCTTTTGTTATTAACATGTGAAGATAAACATAATTTTTCTCAATTAGGTAGAGAGAAGTGCCAGTCTACGGTCGGACCTTGTGGTAGCCTATAAATTTAATAATATTTTTATGTGAATTTTGCATACTTTTTCCAACTCAGCAAACTGCGTGCAGATTATTTGTCGGTCTTGACACTTGACACGCAGTTCTCCGCACAATTTTTTCATTTATTCTCTTCTTCAATTGTTATCTTAGAAGAGATATGATTAGCAGATTATGCAAATCGGGTTATCAACGATGCAATTCGCTATTTTGATGGTTTGAAATTATTAAGCCCGGTGGCCATATTCGAGCTATAACGTAGAAACATGAGCCACATTCACTCGCCGCCAGAAATTAATATTGGTATGACGAACCGCTAACGTTGCATTAATCACGCCTTAGGGTTTCTAAGTCAGTTTATCTATGTTTATAAGGAAATCTACGCATATCTTCGTACAACCAGTTGCTCGCTACTATAGATCGCGACTCACGAGAGTAGAACACATTATTGACGTGCACGTGTTGAAAATCAGAAAAGGAATATCTCATTCGCAATACGGACGTAAATTACTAGCGAACGTAACTTGCTGTGGCATATAAATGCACCGATATTATCTCATCTGTAATGAATGTAAAGAAGGGAATAAGATACAAGCCGGATACAAGAAATGTGGTATATTTTTTATGAAATTACCATATCTCATTTTATCATGCGTAGATAGTGCGACAATTTCATATGAAACTAACTCATGGAACGTTGCAAGGGAATAGTTTTATTTTTTTTGTAAAAATAATTTAAGAAATGTGTATATTGAACTTTTTTATAAGGAAAATAAAATTCCCCGTAATTGTGATATATTAAAGTCCATAACTTTTAAGAATATTTTAGATGAAAATTATAATATCACTATAATTTATCAAGAACATTTGTAATTTACCAGAATATTTGTGTATATTTCTTTTATACATAAGATAGAGACAATATGCTTAAAGCACTTTCTTACAAATACTTTAAATCCTTGTAAATTTAAAACGTCGCAGTATTTCTTTTACCTATGCTTAATCTTTCAAGGATTAATCTTCAGTGCAATTTTCATCTTCTTTTAAGGCAAAGCTGGTAATTTTCGCAAAAATTCGCAATGTTTTATTTTAGTGTAACAAGTGTAAAAATACATTCGCGTTTCCGCGAAGCTATTAAGAAACTCTGACCGCGAGGTTTATAAAATTCCATCGGTCATACCTACGTGCAACTGAAGAAAAAAAACTCTTGCATTGTATCGAGTTTTTGCATCTTGCAGCAATGCATCTTTGTGACGTTTGTATGCAAGGTCCTGTATAGCCTTTACCGGGAAAAATGCTTTCAGTATATACATTTTTTGAAAATTATGCAACAAAATATTATCCCCTAATTTGTGAGACACAATCACGATAGAGATATCAATTTCATATAACGTGCACAACGCGGACGAATATATTTCTCCGATAGGAATACTATATCTGCATTAGATATAATTCTGTGTTATTTAATTTCTTCATAGTTTAATTCAGTCTGTGAATAGACACCTACAGTTAGTAGCGAAACCTTACAATTAGTGCTCTCTTTAATTTTAATAATTACATGCGTTACAGACTAGTCGGATTAGCCGTTATCCCATCGATACGCCTCGATATATATCATATCGTTATATCTCTGACCCGTCGGACGCACCGTTTGTTACGTAAACAAGTACTAATCACGAGACTACCTCACGTCCCCGACAGCCAAACATCCCGGTTTTCATCCCGAAATTTCGGACACGGCTGTCGACCGTCAGTGAAACCTGACCGACGCAGTCTGATACCGGACGCACTCGCGAACAACGAAACCTTATTGCTGGTACACAGCGCGGTACACGTGCAATTGCGGCTCACCTTGATTGAACTATCAGAAAGGTAGTTCGTGAAATTTGCATGGCAATCCCGCCATTATATGAAGTCGGGTCCCGAGCGGTTAACATCGTCGGCACCGCTGCTCTTTTCAGCCTTCTCGCCGCGCGAGAACGATTGTTCCAAGTGGAGTAATCTACGTATATGCTGCCCTATATAGAACTTTAGCACTTATTGTTAGAAGAGCTCATTTTCTGTGTCTCTCCCGGTCATCTTTTTAGATATATTTGCATATCGTTATAGTGCATGGAAAAATTAAAGTTTAAACATTAAAAAAATATGCAAACTCTAAAAAATAAAACTCTCTCTCTCTCTTTTTCTCTCTCCCTCTGAGATCGAGGCGAGAGTTCGGAAAATATATACGTTGCATTCGTTGGCGACGTTAACGATGTCGTTCAAAGCGACGACGTTCTAAAAATATTATACTTAAATCTGAGCTCAAGATGTTGCATAGCGGAAAACTGAATTTGTCACGTGAAAGGATAACAGATTCAACAAACGTTGATATCGGTTTATTACAAAAGATAAATATTTCAAGCAAAATAAACCTGCTGAAAAAAATTTTGACCTAAATGTATAAAGTGTATATATTATAAAATTAATGCAAAAGCTTTATGTATAAACAAAAAAGAAGACAAAGTATTACTAAAATTTTGAAGTCACTTTGTTAATCAAAACAGTCGCTATTTTTTTCAATATCTTTTTTATCTAGAAAATGTGTAGTTTTCTCCATCGTCTTTTTTTTAAGAATCAAATTGTTCAGTAACATGGTAACTTGATTTATATAGAATAAAACTCAATAGAGAGAGAAACAACGGCCAGTTTCTCGCGCCAGAAGATAAAATCCGGTACGATCGCACACGTTTGCAAAGCGCGAAGATTTCGGCATTTTATGAAAACGAGATGCCATTGTCTTGCATAGAAACAGCTCGTCATAAAGCACACCGGTGTATTTCGTCTGTCAAAGCGGCGGCCGGAGAAAATCCAGGTCTCAGTCTCGCTCTCATTTGAAATTTTGCGCAATTTAAGCCTCCGCGCGCGGAACGTATCACTATCGTCTCTGGGGATCTGTGTCTGTGTGTATGTGTGTATGCATCCAGTATGCATGCATAATGCATGTAGCTTTATCTAGCCGCGCGCGTAGGCCGTGTCCCGTGGCCTAGGCGTCGATCAATGGCTGGCATTGGTCGATATACTAATCTAGCATGTAGTTTGCCATATACACATACACACACACGCGCACACACCGAGCACGCTTCTCGTGCCTGGGACGGACTCTCGGGCTCTCGCGATGTACCGAGCCGCATCAGCGCACATGGGGAAACGGTCTCCTCGGTCGCGACAACAATCGACGGAGAGTGTTAATCGCGGTGGCGTGGCATCGCGCAACAGAGAAACGGCGGAATAAACGCGAGACGGCGAGTGCCCGCGTCGAACGGAAAAATAACCGAGGTTTTCCGTCCGATTGCCGCTGCAAATTCGTCGTCTCTCGTATATCCGTCTGTGCTTTTTGCCACCTCTCGCGGCTCGCTTTCGGCAACGCGAAACACGTTTTCGAGCGATATTGGCCCGATATGGCACAAGCGCGTAATGCGAGCAGGTATAACGGCTTTCGCATAAAACGAGAAATATCCCCGCTTTACGAAAGCGCGGAACTCGATAACGCTTTTTTTTACGCTGTTTTTATATTGCCGTCCACCGGCGAAAAACTAACGGACGCGAACAATGTGAGGGTTTGTCGAATTTCCGGCGACGCTGCCGCGCCAAGTGCATCGTAAATGTTGCTGCAATGCGAGTTGACAAGCGCCGGGAAATATTGCTCCAAGTATCGCGAGTATATACGCTCCATCGGATACTCCACCGTCGAAAAACGTTCGGATATCAAATATCGGCGAAATAGAATTGAGCGTTTAGACGCTGACTCATATCAGTTATAGCTCGCGTGCGTTCCCGTTATCCCGCCATCGCGCGATTCGGATTCGTGGCCGAGAGTCTAGCGCGCGCTCGTTATTAAACGCAAGGGGAATGTAGGGCGGAATGGCGAGGTGACCAAGCGGACCGCATCTCTCGAAGCCGGCGCAAGTCCGCCGGAAGTGCATCGAACGCGAGCGGGCGGGCTCCCGGCCGAACGTCGCATTCGCAGCCGATGCATGACGCGCGTGCTAAAGGCGAGATTCCGTGTACAGTTAGGTTGAGGTGTATCTGCCGTTGCTGAGGTCGGACCTCCTTGGATTCGGATAGAGTCCCTCAAGTAAGACTCTGGCCCCTATTTGACAAATAATGGCGTATAATGGTGGCTTAAAACAATGCGCTCTATATAGAGTTTGTATATTAGTTGGAGACTAGAGACACATATGACGATATGTTCTGTATGACAGAATCATAACAATTATTGGCTGGGTTCGTTTTGGACGCTTTTTGGGAGGGATTGTCTCTGCCATGGTTTATGTCAACACCAATCAGCACACAGTCGATCTGCAGTGACTCTTACTTGAGGGTCTCTAGGTTTGGACACATTTACGCCCACGCTCTCGGTGCGCCCCGGTTTAATACGGCGGCGTGTGTCACAAATATATGCGCCGGCCGTTCGATCGTGTATCACGACAACGCGATGCTACGCGACGCTCACCGATCCGGGCGCGTGTAATTGACAGAGAAGAGACGCGGATAAAGGGCGGATGAACCCTTTTTTTTCTGCGAACAGCCCGGCTTTTGAGCCGCGGTGGCTCGCGGTTCGTTAAGCCTCATCGAGTTTTTGCTCTCTGGGCAAAACCCTATCCGTGACAAAATGTTTTCGATATTGAAATATTTCACTCCCGCGTTCCGTTGCTTTGCGATCGCGCGACAAAGAGAGGTGTTTATCTGTACCTGAAAGCAATTTGAGCTTCGAAAACACATTCCACGCTGGTAATACAGCGGAACGTAGTCGTGTAGAGAGATATTTGTTTTTTATTTATAAAAAAAATAACGTTTGCGAGCGAAAAAATTAAAAACGTCCGAGATCTGCTTTTCGTATAGACCGATTCTCGCGTCCTGTGTGATGGCGAAGACTCACAATTTACCGCCTGGAGAACGTGGGTTATTTTATAATTGATGAAACTTTTAAAGAGAGGAGCCGAGACTTCCCGAGGCGGGCTTTTAGACGACTGTCACTCCAGCCCGATTCTTTAATGCGTCTCCAATCCATTTGCGACAAAAACGGGACGTGGAACTTCCTCATTGCCGAGGTAGGCGCGCCGAGTTTGCAACTCGGTGGCGAAGTTTCGGGACGACCAAGTTCTCGCGCGACTTCGTTCGCCCAAGTTTCAAATCTTCTCGTGTGACATTAGTCATCAAGCTCTCACGCAAATGTACCGCTCGTCTCTCTCGCTCACGCGAAGGATGTGAAGGATGTCTCTCCGTTCTGTGTCGCCCCGAATTTTCAGGATAATGCGGCATGCGCGAGCGAACGAACGAAGTTCTGGCTCATGCCGTATGATTTATTGCTCGAGTGTACTTAACATCCGAACGCGCGCTATTCTCAGTGAGACCGGGGTATTATCTCGACATTCCTTTTTTATGGGAAATGTCTCGGGGACAATGATACCCTCGGGTCAGGTATTTCGCGGTCTTAGAAATTCACCCCAGTTCTGATTTACTTTTTATAGGAGTGCGAATTCTCCCGGGTGGTCCCTTTTATTTTGGTATCTCGGAGGAAGGAGGATTATATATTCGCTAAATCGTAGATAAGCATCTGCCTAATCGAAAGCCAAAGTTGGAAATTGTGGGGAAGACGCTTAAGATAAACTTCGTGGAAAAATAATTATATCTATAAACTGATAGCGCGGTCCCTCTCGGCAATCCTATTATTGTTATCACGATTTATGCGATAAGCGTTTCGTGACAAAGATTGGCTTGAAATGAAAAAGATTAGGAAATAAAAATAGTAAAATAATGGAATAATAAATGAAATTTTACTTAAAAAAAGATTTTAACTTGTCATTAATAGGAATTTATAGCTTTTTAAAATGGGGTTAAAAGTTTAAATTTGAATATCCTGTACATCAATCCCTAAAGATAAGCATTTACGTAATCGAACTCGATGAAATGAAATGGAATGGAAGGAAGGGCTTCCGTCAGCTTTCCTTTCGACGTGAAAAGGGCACTTCGCATAAATTACGTAGTCAAATCACGAATAAAATTATAAATGACGTCCTATTACGCGCCTGCTAATTTAATATTAGGTATACATTTTAATCAAATTACGTAATTTGAGGACACTTGTACTTCTCTCTCTCTCTCTCTCTCTCTCTATATATATATATATATATATATATATATATATATATATATATAACTTTTATTTTAATTTTTTCTTATAATACTATTATTATTTGTTGTATTTTTACATTTTGTTATTACATCTTATTAAATCGCGTCTCACTTGTTTCACGCATCACAAGTCATTTAATATACGTTTTCATTTATTAAAGCAAACGCGTAATTTTTAAATCCAAAATCTGCCCCCAATATACAATCCTCTTTGAAGAAAAATACGACTTTCATATTTCGTGATATTATTTCTCCCAAGCCCATAATACTAAGGTTACAATCAAACACGGTTTAATATCTTAATAGTCTGTCCTTTGGCGGACCTTTATAGACAAACCTCGAAATCGCGTATCTCGAGTTACGAGGGTGGGTTCATACCGAAGGATTTATTACTGAGGGAAGGAAGCATTTTACGAGCATCTCGTTTTATTGGAACTTGAAGCTCTGAGGCGCTTTCCTACCTTCCCAGTTCCTTCCCGCCATCTCTCTCCTATCTCTCTGCATCTCGGTGAAAATTTCAGTAAGACTATTAAATTCCACGCTCATACAAAGTATGAGGATTTTAAAAGCGGACGCGGTCGCGGCACAAAGACCGAACGGAAAGACGTCGTTCTGAATGTTGCGGGGTTAAATTTCCACCCCGTGGAACGAACATTGAATTATGCAAGTTACTTTGCCAAAGTTGGTCCCATTAACATTCGAGAATGTCATATACTCGATTTAGCGCCGCGGGCAATAAACCCGCGCGTATCCGGATGCGCGAGA
The DNA here is from genome assembly GCF_030848805.1 of Temnothorax longispinosus. NCBI lineage: Eukaryota > Metazoa > Arthropoda > Insecta > Hymenoptera > Formicidae > Temnothorax > Temnothorax longispinosus. Next base: position 24,444,880 of record NC_092359.1, on the reverse strand, counting down.
TTCCGCAGAGACGCGCGACTATATAATTGATAACGGGGGGAGGAAACTTCGTTATCGAGTCGGCGAACTGTTATTTTTAGCGTGGCAAATCCGTTGGATCAATAGGAGAATTTAGGTATAGGTATTATGAGCAAACGGGCTGCTCCATATTGCCGTCCGCACGGGATGAAGTCTCGCGGTGGTCGATATCGTCACGCTAAATAGTTTTAAAATACGCCATTACCGTCGATCAAACTATTAGTCGAACTTGAAAACCTCTCTCGCGTCTTACATCAGCGCGGCCGTGCATTTTATAGATTCGCGCTCGTACAATATTACTTACATATTGACAGACTTTACCGAGGTAACTTTTGGAAATTTGTTGCGAAAGAACTTAAAAATTATTTCCGTGATGATATTTCTTCGGCACTAACAAGTTTCACCGACTTGAATGCGCGCGTTTACAGAGTTGTTTTTCTTTTGAACTATTGTTATACCAGAATAGAGAGACAACAAAGTGAATTATTTTTTGTTTTTATTGCTTCGAGTGTTAATTGCCAGAATTTTTGTTAAAACCGTGTATTAAATAGCTAGATATTTTTTTGAAAAAAAGATAGAATTTTATCAATTACGTAAGAATTCCAAAAATGACATGGAAAAATGAAATTCAGTGTGGTTAATGAAGACAGAAGTGGACATTTTCCAATTTTCCATGAATTATTTCAAACTGATATTTTCTTTATTACTACCTGTTTCTTTTTTACATTTTCTTTAGGAATATAAGAATATTTTTCTACGTCTTTTACATTTGTCGCTAATATTCTTTCCTTGAATTTTATTACGCAATTAGTAGGTCTTATCGCAAAATAGATCGCGGTGTTTTGCGATATCGTATTATTACGTTATTCTTTATTGTAACGCCAATCTACTTATGCCGTAAAAAGTATTCTCGCTGTATTCTGTACGATCATTTCCCTGAATTATCGTATTTGCTGAGTTATTATAAGAGAACACATAAAAAGTTTTTGATTTCCTTGTTATTCGTATATAAAATCAGTATCCATTCATAATATTTCATTGTCCGTTTAATTCGTCAATATATCAATCGTAATATTTTCATGGATTCGGAACAGCTTTTTATTTTTATTGAATATGATATAATTTTTTAGCAGATATTCCTGAAAGACGTCTACAAAAATTTCTGCCGCAGAAATTTTTCAACGTGCAATCAACTTTAGAAATATACACATATATTGGACGTTCCTTCAGGAACAACTAGCGAATTGATCATTTCGCCTTATCCGCAGACGCACAATAGGAATTTGAGTTGCAGCATGCAAGAATGGCAGGCTTGAATTTGTTACATTCCGCACGGAGGCAAAAGGTTGCAGAGCAATGATTGCGATGGAGTATGCGCGCGTACGAATAACGAGTTTAACACATTGAACGCTTCGCACTAGCGGTTGTAGAAAGAACAAACCTTTATAAACTTTGCACGTTGAAGATTGCTACGTTATATAAACGATCGAGAATAAAAGTCTGAGCTAACAAACACTTGATTATTCTATGCAGCTTCGAAAATTGTAAAACAAATTAATAATTTGCGTATTAAATACCAAGAATTACTCTATCAATTAAACGAAGTAATGAAATAATTAATTAAGCGCTGCTTTATAAACGAACTGATATTAATTAAGTTCTGAACAATATGTGTGCCACAAAATGGCCAATCAATAATCTGAAAATTTCCCTCTTTATCACGTCGTTGATGAGATAACAAACATCGATTGGTTTGAATTTGTTTGAATACAATCCCACATGATTTACAATTCTACATAATGCTTGCGGGCCATACGTCAGTATGACGTTAAAGCGGAAAGGCATGATTTGTCTGTGTAAACTCCTTTGGAACTGTAACGTTCCATTTTCCCCGCTCCTATATGTCCAGCACGGCACGATACGTATCCAAAACCGACCACTACGCGTGCTTCACGCTAGCATATTAATCATCCCCGTAAACTCGCCACGATATGAATGCGCATGCCTTCGGCAATGATAGACATTGAATACCGCGGTGTAAGGAATAATCGCAATGCCAACGTCAAAACGCGGCACACCGAAGCGCATTTAATAATTATCAATGTTAAATGGAAGCAACAATTTTCTAACTTTTTTGATCTCCATAACGAACATCAAGATATCACAAAATATATAATTATCTAAACTACATTTGGATAAATTGATTCATTAATTGAAGCGCTTTGAATGTCTCGATTGCATTCATTTAAATAACACGCACGCGTGAAAATCATTTGTTTGTTTCTTTTATTATTTTTATATTTAATTCAGTATATTGCGTTTGCCATTTAGTTAGAAGTATAATAACTTTATCACAATACTCTTCGCTTGAATATTTATTGAGATAAATTGAAATCTCTAATTAGACGCGAATGAATGAAATGTTTCGTGAATTGTTGGCGGAAACGTGTATCCGCGATATTATTTGTTGTATACACGTGGTTTGCGGGAGTATTCATTGAGATAAGCGAATGTCTCTAATTAAACTCGAACGAAAGAAACGTACGCGCGCGCGGGATCGCGCGGCATCGGCGGCGGGGATCAGCGTGAGTAATGGAGTTTAACAATTAACCGGCGGGGTACGTAACGCACGTACCACCCACACTTACCTCGCATACTTACTCCCGGCGGGCGGAATATTAATGAGCACTGCTCTCTGCCTCGTGGAGCACGTCGCGGAGCAGTTATAATTATGCTTCTGCCGAGATTAGCCGCTCTGCCGTATCGTCGAAGGCCAGAGTTTGCCACTTTAACTCCGTTCAGCGAACTGAATTAACGAGCCTCTACGCCGCATTTACGGCATACCGGAGGCTCTCCACCCTACCACCCGTGCAAAACTGCAATGCAATCGTCGAGCAGCAGAAAGCGATCGCTGCAGAGCGCGAGTTGTTTTTTATTTATTTCGTCTCTAACTTCGCTGAAAATTCTACGAACTGCAGAAACGAAAGTCGTGTATGTCGTGCCGAACACGGCTAATCAGCAAATTGCTAATTCTGTAAAAATTCTCACGCGAAATTTCCACGACCACATCTTTGACACACCTAATCGTAAACACGAAAATGAAAACACGCGCGCGTAACGTTTGCTCTGTCCACGGTTGAAAATTTTAATCCGGTGAATGCGTACAGCAAACAATGGCCGCTATTTCACCTATTTCTCTAGTATCCATGACCGGTGGTGGAGAAATAAACAGCGCGGGATACACGCCGTAAAAAATGGAGCAAGCCGTTTACATGTATTTTCCACGGTTAGGATAGGATCATAAATCTCCCGAACATTTATTGCACTTTGCGCGGCAGTGTATTGCGAATAAAAAAAATTTCACAATTTATACTCGCAATTCTTAATTAACTAATTTATTTGAAAAAAAAATGGTGCTAATTTATTTGGAGGAAATGCAGTAGACTTTTTACATTCGTTTCGCGTATCGTCGATATTATAGGACCTTCTCTACGTCTGTCTCAAAAAGTTAATTTAAATATATGATTGTTATAATCTTTCCGTGTCAGTTTTTTTTATTACATTTATGAATTCTTGTAAAAATCCGTTTATCGTTTCCGGGCATATGCACGTGTTGCCCCGCATTTACACACGTGCACACACAGCTGCAAATTAATTAATCAATAGACCACGCACACTCGTCGCGCGACTGTATATAGGACGGAATAAAAATCCTATTCGCGATAATAAAGACCGTACACCGCAGGAACTTTAATCCCCCGCGTAGTGTGCCGTCGCAGTAAAATACAAAACACGGGAAATTTGTTAACTCCGTGTTTTTCCCGTTGATGTTGCAGACGCGCGCGGTTTCGTTATCGTTACACTTGTAAACGAGAGACCCTTTTCAGAACGCTCCTCCCCTCGTATCATTTGCCGAGCGAAGTTTCCGGCTTCATAAAGACGGAAGTTTTGAGTGTAAAATTTACATTATAATTATGCAAACACCACAGGCGAGTATAACCTAAGGCCTCGTGGCGGGCGGAAGGGGGGGAGGGTAAATCTGTCGCTTGTATTGCGTAAGCGTTGTAAAATAAGTTCGCTCTAATATGATGAAATATCTCAGTTAGATATATACGGAAAAGATACAAGATATTTTGCTTTCGCGCACGGAAAGAAATGCTGAACTATCTAAAAATTTATCTATATAGATACATATTTAAAAATAATTGTGTTGCACCATTAAAATAATTATAGTAGGTCGCTGAAGTATGACGATAATTCTGTAAAAAATTTTGATATTTTAGCAATCAGTTTGACTGTTCTATATAATTATTTTGATGGCGCAACAAAATTATTTTCAGATCTGTATCTAGCTAAATTTTTAGGTATACTTAGCAAAACCGTTCTTTCCGTCGGCTGAACAATACACACAATTATTTGGACCAAGCAAACTTATAAATCCGAGCTTAACACATTAAATCCGTATCACACTACGGGGGATTGAGATTGGATTAAAATTTAATCAATCAGAATAAAGAAAATTAATCCTAAGTTTAGTAAACTTTGCTCTGATTGGTCAAATTTTAATCTCAATCCTAATCCGTAGTCTGATACGGGTTTTATAGACACCCACATAATTTACGCATCATATAATCTATCCACTTTTTGTGGTGGTAACGCGATAAACGTTTAAGGAAAAATGGAAGCAAGCTATAAACTAACTTAAAAATAATGAGAAAAATGAAAATAAGAACCTATATACACGTTTAATATAGATGGAACGAGAAAGCTGAAGTTTTTATTTCTCATTTGTATCTTTTAATTAGAAAAGAGCTATGAAAAATTCATTAGTGAGAATATAGCGCTGTTATTATTTATTTATTACGTAAGCGGGTTAAAAAATGGAATCTATCAAAGTTTTTATTTATGTATTCAAGTCGATTGTCTATTAAAGCTAACGACTTTTCGATAATAATTTGAAATACCGAATTTAAATAATGCTTATTAAAATAAAAACCCAATAGCATCTAGAAATTGTAACTTTTCTGGACAAAAATAATATTTTTATTTGACAAAAAGTTCCGTTCTAGCTTCATTTGAATAGAGAAAGGTGCTGCGATGCGACATGATCGATCTGTCTTTTCAATTTACTTTTGTTACGCCCCATGCTGCTATCATAGATTGATCGATACACAAAATAGTATACCTAGTGGTCGATATAGCCAATGTTGCAGCGCAACGCGCAAATGGATTTGATTGACGCAACGGAAATGTAATTTTTTTTTCTCACACGCCGATCCTATGTGTAACGTGTCATCAACGACATGCGTGCAAACAAAAGCCAATGACCGCGCTAATTCTTTTTCACCGAACCGCCGGCGAGTCGATGCTCATTGCCTTTTCGATCCTCGCGATTGCGATTTGAGCAACAGTCGGGTTTCGCGGAAACCATTCGAGCGGAAGGAATAAATTCCGGAACTCTGCTTGCACCCCCGCCTTTCCCGCGGGAAAAACGTCATGAAATAAGGAATGATTTATGTTTCCGCTCACCGGCTATAAAAAAAAAATCTAAAGTGCGCGTTGAAACACGGCGCCAAGGGTGAACTGGCCGCCCGTCGCTAAACAAAACGCCGCCGCACATGGCACGAGGATGCAAGGTGAACTCAGGTTGGCTGGTGTATGACCTCAGGTGCACCGACTGCAAGGAGACGTTGGCATATTGATCAATGCCAACGCCTGTGCAGCCCACCGACCTCCATCCGCCCCGAACGCGCTATTAATTTATTTAAAAGTATTTTTGTCCTCCACGCGCGACGTTCTTTTTTCTACTCTTCCGGTTATGGGATAGGCGATCAGGTTGCTCATTACTCGTGATCGGAAACACGCCACGACTGTCCAAGGAGGGATGTCAAAATATTTGATAAAATATTGCGAGTAATTATAAGCATCTCTTAAGGTTTTCTCGCCGCAGGCACATTGAATTATGATGTTAAAAAGAAGAAATACTCTTCTTATTTATAAATACTTTTCTTACATTTTATATGGAACTTAATTAATTCTCTGTATGTTATGTTTTATGACATATATCGATAAAATATATTGAAAACTTCTCGATTTCGTGGATTAATAAATGTCTGTAAACACTTTGATGCATTGTTGTAACTGTTTCATTTTTGCTGGAAATGTAGATTGAACGTGGATTAAATTATACGCGCATTTTGCGAACGCAGGATAATAAAAAAGAGAGTGCTTTGATATATTTTATCAAGTGCTGCATTCAAGGCGAGCAACAGTGAGCGGAAAAAGTTAATTTATCTCGATGTGTGTAGTACAAGAGAAAATTCGCATGATTTCTCGCTTCTGGCATCGAAATTTATAGTAAGGCTGCAGCGAGGCAAACAAGTGGCATAAGTATGCAAATGTTAACTAAGTTTTTACGACGCGTGCGAGCTATAAAACGCTCACGAGTGGGAACCGTTGAACGGTGATTCTACGACTTCGAAAGCCTAGTAATATTATTCACCAGTATCCGGCCGCTCGAAGCCACGCAACGAACATTAGGTTCGTTCGCGGTAAAAATTCTCAAACTTCTAGAATTCTGGAAAGTTGCAGCTCTTGTATAACGCGTTGTACGTAACGCACGTGGGTTTCTAAGAAAGAAACCCCGGGTTTCTATTAAATTTAAGCAAAAATAGGGACGCAGAAAGTTGTTGTTGGAGAAATAATTAATTTCGTGATTAATTATTATCTCGAATGTGTGTTGAACGTGTACGAGAGCCTCGCCGGCAGCTAAATAGTTGAAGTTCTCTGGGACCATTTTCTTCCACCTGCGCGCCACCGTTGACACATCTTTCCGGCGGATAAAGCTGTGAAAGGCCTTTTCTCAGCACTTTGGCGACTCGTCCTTTTTTTTCTCTCTCACGTTCACCGTGAACGTCGACGAAGTCGGCCGCGGCCTCGCGTTATGTAATTAGATTCTCGTGGATAAGAGGTCAACCTGTTAGGAAAGCCGACCTCAGGCTGCCAACGTGGTTCGTGGTCGTTCGCCAATCGCCCCTGTGATGTCACGGTACCGTGCACCGTACCCCGTAACAAACGAGCCTGTAAATGGCCTAATTAGTACGAACATGCGCCCTTCTATCCCGGGGGATCCTTCGAATTCCCCAAGCGAATTCCTACCTGCCGATACTGATGCACTGTTGACGAGAGATCATACCTAAACATATCCCGCAACGTAAACCGCCCGCGCTTCTCTTACGCTTAAGTGTGTTTTTGATTTTTCGATCATATATACGAACATATTTTAAATTTATTGTTAATTTGACTAAATAAATTCTCTTCTGTCTGTATTAAGGACGGTATCTGAAAAGTTAATGACTATAAAAGTGAGTGACTTTTACATAATCCAGCTGTCACAACACGCGCGCGCACGTGCTATGACATTTAAATAAATTTATTCATATCCGCGTGCTTTCATACTAGATGAATTTAAATAAATTTTACTCATATTAGGTGCTCTCATATATGTTAAGCGAATTTAAATATTTATTCGTGTGAGGTGAATTTATGTACATATTTATTAGAATTAGGTGCTCTCTTGTGTAATGCAATCTAAGAAGAAAAAAACGTGTGACGTCCGCATTTCCTGAATATAAATCCTTATCGACATCCGGCAGCTGCTTTTGTTGTAACAGTTGAAAAGCCATAAGTTGGAACGATAGCACGTATATAACTTTTGCTCGCAATCATATTATCTTTCGCCCCGAGTGACACCGATCGCAGTAACATAAGAAGTTTCTTTGCGCGCGCGCGCGCGCGTGAGATATTAAAAATTCGCCAGATCGCGAAAAGCAAGCGGAAAGTTTTGAATAGTTTTCCCGCGAGAGATCTCGTTCCTTGAAAAAGTAATGCACATATATCGGTACAGAGAATCCGCGATCGCGAGATAATTTAATCTCCGAGTCCATGCACGCGCGGTAGCTCTCGTTTATCATTAAAAAGCGTATCTGACCAGAAAACGGAATTTTGCATGTAGCCATCGGAGTAGGAAGATCGAATTCTCTTGTGGGAACATTTGCACTCTGTTGCTAGTTGCAGTTAACACATATCGCTCTATGGAGCACGAGAGATAAAATAACGTATTTTGATCTCGCCGGTGGTGTAATGTAATATCCTTCGCGCATTAATGAAGCAAGGATAGAACGATTAGCGATGTATTACGCCATACGCTCGAGATATTATTATATATTATTATTATTATTATCGGTCATATTGAAATTTATTTGTAATATATTTTACATACGCACATGTAATATTTACACATGATTGTTCTTTACATTGGATTGTATTGTATTATTTATTACGTTGCAATCTGAGTTTCTATTAGAGATCAAATAATTTTTTATCAAACAACTCGACTGTAATTAGTTATTTTTATCTTTACGAGTAGAATCGATGAGTAAAATTAAATTTTTCAAAAGTTATAGTGTAACTAAATTAATCTATAGTAATGCTTAGATATTTTACACGCATTTACAGATTTATATTTCAAGAGCGGATTTTTATATATATTTCACGACAAATTTACTAGTTGCTCTGTCAAAATTTTTGGTGGATAGTACAAAAAGAAAGCAGTGTGCTCATATGTTAAGAATGTTAATATATTTTGATTTTCGTCAAACCAAATTTCATGTCATTATGTCGTCTAATCCTTACGTTCTTTTATTGCGTAATCTAATAAAAAAATTTTTTACTTTGTGTAATGACTGGCGTAATGCCACATGATTTAACGTGGTCGTAAATTTTTCACCGAACAACATGACGGCGACATTTAAATTACCGGATCAACTGGATATTAAGTCTAGACGGCAAATATTGCCTTTCCTTTATGAAAAATTGAGTGGAGTAAATGTATCAATGAATAAACCGTTGCCAAGCAAAAAGTAGCTTTATTTTTTTAGATCTGTTTATATTATATAAAACAATTACAATATTTTTTTTAAATAGAGATGCAACGTTAATCAGTTAACTCTGTAGTTAACAAGCAGAAAGATACGTATCTAGAAATATACTTTTCCAGAGGAAAATAAAAAAAGTTAATTTGGTTAATGATATTTTTTAATTGATTAATGGTATATATACGTCTGTGATTTTTGCATTTAAAATACGAAGTTGCGGAAACGCAATGACAGCCGATGATAATCGAAAACGATAACAGGTCACGAGAAAGACTCAAATAGAACGCGCCGCGAGAATTCCTGCTATCGTGGATAATGTAAGTATGTCATCGGCGAATCATCACGTCCCTCATTCGAGAAGGGAGGAAGGGCTTGGCTTTGAGAAATAAAGTCCCGCAAAGATAAATGCGCGGAAAAGGGGTGCCGCGATAGATCCAATTTCTCAGGAGGCCGGGACGTCGTTTCGGTGACTATAGCATTCGAAAAAAAAAAACAGCCGGTGGAAATAAATTGATGAGCGACGGGTCGGCCGAGAAGTCGCGGATACAAAATCAGCGTGAAAGTTTCGACCGTTATGAAGGGTGCGCCAGAGCCCTCGACCTTATTTTTTATAGCGATGAACTTCTTTATAGTTACGAACGAACTTTTTTCCTCGCGGCGCGGCGCGTCCCGTGAGAATGCATGGCATATTCGTCGAAATGGTTATTTGTCGCAAACTTTTAATACGCGATGCTGAAAAATATAGATACAATTGAAGCGCGCGATAAATTTCCAGGAAAGCAGAGAGACGTATGTACGCGTATGGATTAATAATGCAATTGTTAAAAGTATCTCACTCGTGTCTCGGTTATTCAAAACCATACGAAAATTCGGTGTCTAGCCGGCGAACTAGCTGCAACGTTCCCGCGCTGCATTTCCGCGGCAAGCTTGCCCAAGAGAGCGTAAATATTCGCGATGCTTTTGAGATATATACGATGCTATTTCCCAAATGCGGAGAGATCTCCACTTGCTTGGGTCGGAAATACAACGTCAACTGCACGTCGTTCTGCCGCGCGCGTTTCGAAGTATTCAGAGAGACAACGCGATATAAAACCTATACCGGATGTGATGAGAAAGACGCGCGGAATTTCGGAAATACCGTTTGGAACCGTCATTCAACCAATTTCTATGATAGTTACATTCACGATCGAATATATCGCTGTTACTCGCACGAGAGATCGGTGAAAAAAATTCCTTACAACTTCGTACTCGAATGCAAAAATCATATCTGAACTCATCAAAACTCGTCGACATTTGTTCACATTTTTCCATTATCTCGTATCTCGTTATATCTGCGTTACTTGATTTTTATGTCGTTTTTTGAATGTATATCGACGAGCTTGTCGAACGAAGCAGAAGTCCAAGAAATATTTGAATTATAGAACTATATAGGAGTGTCAATCATGTTTATTTGCAATATTATAAATTACAATTTTAGATACAATAGGCGTTAGTCAAAATTGTCAAATGTATTTTTCCGTGCTTTTCCATTTTACTCGTATACTTTTTGCATGTTAAAAGGAAGATTAAAACGAAATACTTTTTCGAAAATAAGAATATAAAAATATAGAAATGTACAATTTCGAACATTAAATTTACGCGCATCGAAGCGTGTGTGCAATAAGTCTTTCACGGCAATTTTTCGATTTACACGAGGTAATAAATTCTGAAGTAGCGGCGGACGCAAAATTGTAACGTAGAAAATTGGAAAGTACAATCGCACAATGCGTGTTTCATACCGAAATTTATCGATGAGCTTAATTCGACGGTATCTTAGAACGGTATGCGCGGAATTTTGATAGAATCTCGATACAGTTATACTAGATATAGCGGTTAAAGATTCCAGGTACGCTGCGCGATTCCAGCATCTAGAATGGCGGGTAAAGAGGATTACATACCGCGTAAAGTATTCACAACCTCCAGTTCTCCTTTCCGTCGAAAGACTTTGCCGCATGACACTATCTCATGTACGAAAATTCAGACGTCGAATATCTCAAAAAATATCAGCCGAGATGTATTAGGTGCCTGCACACGCGGAAAATATAAAGCACATACATAATTGAAAAATATTTTGTGAAAAAATCAATGTTTTTAATTACAAGCATATATTTGCCGCAAGTCTTTGTATGTTAATAAGATAAAGTAAAAGATTTGTTTGCGAGCAATATTCGATAGACACTAAAATGATACGTCTTGCGAGAGAAACGATAAATCTTAACGCTGGATCTTTTCAAATCTCTCAAATCGTCGCACAATATCGAATGACGAATGATGTTCTCCTTGATTGGAACTCGAGCCTATAACGCAAAGACTGGATCAATCAATCTTTGAGAGAAGACATTTGCCTCGGTATGATTGCCTGAAGCAACCATGATAAGAGTCACGTCGGAAGGACACATGAGACTATTTGCTCAGGATAAACTGTGGAATTGATTTTAATTAAAGCGTCCGTTGCAGCTGCTTCGATTAAATTAATATTTGGATTTTATTATCGGTTAAATTAATATTGGGATGTCGTAGCTGATATTCATACATGAAACAAACAGTATGTAATTATATTATCAAACAACTTGTAGCAATGTAACGTTTATTACAAACCTATATAGTATATTAAATTGATTAAAAAAAAAGATATTTAAATACAGTTTTAATATTAATAAAAGAAAAAATGATCTTATATTTAATTTTAATGTTTCTAAATTACGAGAAATAGAAAGAAACCATATTTATGTTTGTGATATATTATTATAATTTGATTACATAATTACGGTTATGTAAATTAAATACTCGCGCTTTATATTGATTGAATTTATCGCTTTAGAGGTGAATCGGGAGTCTGCAGAGGCTGCCTTCATCATCGATGCCAAGCACGAAGTTTAGTTTAACTTCTTTCATCCTTTGAAGACAGATGTTCATTTAGATAATTTACTGCAATACCTAGACACTTCCATTATCGTGGCAGACCTTAAAATCCTCCCTGACAGACTTCGCGGTATTATGAGACCGTGCTCTAACTTCATCATCATTAGCATGGCTTACGGTTTCGTGTCCTCTTCATACTTTCCCGTGTCCTCGTCTCAACTTCTCATTATCCAATCAATGTCGCACTAGATCGATGACACAGTCATAATACGTGCTCAGAAAAAACTGATAAAAAAAGAGAGCTCTTTCCTCGAACGACTTTTTCATCGCGATCTTTCGTCGCATAGACAATTCCGTTCTCGCCGTCTGACCGGACGTCGACATTTTCCACTTATCCCACGAAATCTGCTACCTCGCTTAATGGCGCACTGCAATTAAGTTTTTAGATTCACGGGTACGACAGCTTCTCCTCTTTCTCCTCCTATTCTCTCTTCTTTTCTCGCTAATGGCGTGATCATTTTGTATTTGCCCGCATAATGAATTACATCGTTTTGCATTTAAGCGTTGTAAAAAAGAAAATACTATACCTTCTCACTAACCGCAAAAGCGAAGTGTCGATCGCACAAAATTTAATGAATATAGGGTAAACTCGGGGAAGATGGCCATACAGGAAAGATGGCCAACCCATGTTCATTCGATATTCGATGTTTCATGGCGAGCTAGATTGAAAGAACATAGGTTGGCCATCTTTCCTGTATGGCCATCTTACCCGAGTTTAAAGATTCATTATTTAAAATCTATTTGCAACCATATTACGCTCCTACGATTTATAAAAATATAAAATCGATATATATATATATATATATATATATATATATATATATATATATATGTATATATATATATTTATATGTTTTTGGAAAGATTTAAAAAAAAATTTGTGTAATTCTGTTTTATGTTTTGTTTTACATTACTGCTGTGGTTGGCGGATTGTTATTATTGACATATTCCGTCTACGTATTATTTTCGAAATATTGAGAAAACAGCTGATTAAAATGAGAAGGTGGATTTATGAACGCCCACGTTTTTCCCGCTCTTGAATCGCTCTCCCAACGAAGTTATTGATTGTGATATGAACTTTCAATAACAACCGGTTAGGTCCAGTTGTGCCGCGCCGTCGAAAAAGAACGAAAAGGGACTTTCAAAGGATTACACGTTTGATGGGCAAGGCAACCGAGAGCCCCAAATAGCATCATTCAACCGACTTCGTCTCTCTACTTTTTCCTCCTCGAAAGTACCGTTTACCTGCTGTTCGCAATCATCTATAAAGTAAATATACGTTACTGCAGAGATCGCAATCGATGTCTTATTTATTATAAATTGGACAATTAATCATCGGCTCTCGAGGAGAACGTAAAAGGCGTGCGCGGGGATTTACAGGAAATCCTAGGACGATTTACCGATGGTTTTTCGATACGATCCCCCTTTTCGAAGTGCTCTCAACCAAGAGAGAGAGAAAACGCGTCACATAAAATTCTTGTTTCCGACATTCTTCGTTATTTATGGCGTACGTAACAAGCGCGCTCTCCGTTACTTCCTACGCAACAATTTCTTTTAACGTCCAATTTATCCGTGGGATTACCATTGAGCGTTCAGCTGGTTTGAACGAGTTCAGATATAGTCGGCAAGCTCGTTGTGTTATTTCACCGGTTAAATGTGACTTACCGCGTTTCTTACCCGACTATTGTCTTTCGTCTTTCGCGGTCGTGCTTTTCTGAAAACGGCGAGAATGTACGTTTATATGAAGAAAGCAATTCCTGCCGTGCCACGGATAACCACGGAGAATAATTGAAATCGTCCGCGGATAATTGCGTTTTTTTCGGACATTCTAACGATAAGTATTTCGATTTTGCTAAAATTACACGCGACGACACATGGCTCTCGTAAAATAATATAATATTTACAGCATAACGCTTCGACAAAAGATTATTTCGACAGAAACTTTATTAAATCTCCTGAGGATTGATTGAGAGAGATAATTTTCTCCAAGACAATGCTGCTATTGCGTTGTAGAATATTCTTCGTGGAATTCAATAATGTGCAAAGAAATACAATTTCGATTATGCTAACTTGCTCAGAAATCACGGCGATCCTCTCAAAACGAGAACGGTCGTTTCCATGCAAACCCCCATTTCCCGGGGAGTATGATCGTGCACGGTATAGAAAATATATAGAAGTAGGTAGGATATGATACACACACGCGATGGCAGGCCGATATATTAAGATTCATAATTCCGGCGCGTGTGCGAAGGTGGGTTTTGGCTTAGCCGCGGCTTCGCACGCTAGATATTGAAAATCAATTCGCGCGTATCGGCATAATACATGGACGAGCGTGTGTAACGAGATGTTTGAATTATGCCGCCGTATATATTCGCGCACCCACGCTTACACCGCGACACAACGATCGCCGCGCGTATTCGTGACGAGCATAACGGAAATTTCTCAATTTCGCCCGCGTTTAAAGCCCGCGAAAATCCCCCGCCTCGCCCGCTCTCCCCCGCGCTCACGCGCGATAAGCAAGTGGACATAAAATCGGATTTCGATTATTACGTCGCGCCGCAGGTGATAATAAATCGCGCGGCATATAAAAGCGCCGCGGTTTAAAATAATATTCCGATAACGTGCCACGTGATAATCGTGTCGCGCGAGCCTTACCTTAACAAACCAAATGCACGGCGAAATGAAGCATAAAATTTGCATTAATTTTTCAATATGAAAGACAATCTAAATTACACAATGATAAAGGATAACGTGATTCGCTTCGAAGAGAAATTGGAGAATGTTTATTGCCGCTCCTTCATTAGATTTAACGTCAGACTTGGAGAAGCGTTGATTGAATTTCACCCCTTCGGGCGTAAAATGATCCTGCCTATTAACTCCGTGGAATCAGTTCGCGATGATGAGAGATATCAGTGAGTGGCTTGTCGACGTGATGCGCGAATTCGTCGACAAGAACTCCCGGAAATCGATTCCGGACCAACAGCGAAGCCAACAAGTGCCATCATTAATAGACGACAACTGCCGATAATCCAGCGAGTTCTGAATTAATACGCATGAAATAACATAAGCAGCGTACAAGAATATCCCTAGAGAATCCACAATTTTAGTCTTCCAATAATAAATTCTGTGAATTCAGAATTGACTCTTTTTCGTAGAAATAAAGAATATTTAAGTACAATGTTTAACCGATATTATGCTAAAATTACGAAGAAAATTTGATTTGGATTTAGAACAATGACAACTGATAATTTCATTGCAAAACCTGAAAATTAATTTAAATTGGCATAATCACTCTCTTAAGAAAAAAAATAGAAATCGCAAGATTCCGATTTCTGTACAAACGAATATCAAAGGTGAGTCAGACCGTCAGAGAATTTATGTACCCAAAATAAGTCGTGAGAAATTAAGTAGCACTTACTTTGAGGCGCAATTGCGCCACTCGAGAATACGTTTATTTTCCCGCACATCGCTAAAGAAATTCTTCGTTTGATGCTCAACAGTCAACAGCTCTTCAGTAGCTTCATTTTTCACTACATCATCATGCCGAGTACCGCTTCAGCCATGTAAACGGAATTGCAACGTGAAAAACTGACGTCGCAAGAAGATTGAGATGTAACTCTTTCAGACATGGTTAACACAATACACCCACTCGAAATAAACGTACAGGTATGCCAACGACGATGACGAATACATTTTTGTATCCGCTGTTGAAGGAACCGCTTCCAAAAAGCGTAAAGTCAGCCTTTTCTTTCTCTCGCGAACGAACAAATATCAAACGCATCTATATTTACTCATCAAATGTAAATTCATTTTGTGAAGGAATCCTTTCGAAAGTTTTATACATATAAGTATACGTTTTTTAGTTTTAGTTGAAATAAAAATATATATAAAACAAAATTTTATTATATCAGCATATCGTCCGATGAATAAACAATACCGCGTATGTGACTAGTTTCCTGCAAAAGCACTTTTTGACTTTGATTGTTCCGTATCATCGTATTTCACAGGGTTTGGGCTAACAAGTTTCATGAATACATATTATTTACAGAGGAGTTTCAATATTCATTCAAAAAATTATATAGATAGTTATTGTATATTTTACTTTTGATACAATTTTTTTGTCTCTTCTGAAAACTTTACTAATTGTCACATAGGCGGTATTGGTTGTTCATTGACGATATCTTGAAAAATATATTTTCTATGTTTTAAAAAGACCTTACGAAAATATTTGCAATAATATGTTATTTATATATGTAATAAATAAGTGAAAATACGATCGTACATAATACACAATTAAATTACAAGAGAAACGCCGCCGTAATCGATCAGGATCTTGATTGCCTATAATATTATTTTTGAGTGATTTTTACGTACAATTCTTTGCCTTGGCAAACCACGCGCCGTTACTTTCGGACATAACACAGTCTTAACCAAAGCTAGAACGACACAATCACATAATTAAATTGATATCAATTTAATTATACTATTCTTGGAAAAAGAAGAAGGGCCTAATCTGACAAATACGGTGACTGCGGGATCATTACGATGTTATTTTTTGCCAAAAACTCTTGAACAAAGCAATGAAGCGTGCGCTAGTGCATCGTCATGGTGCAATTGCCACGAATTGTCTCTCCACAAATCTGGTCGTTTTTCACGAATTGTTTCACGCAAACGACGCATGCCGCCCAAATAGTACTCTTTGTTGACCGTAGTACCATATGACAAGAATTTATGAAACACAATATCGCGGTAATCGAAACAAAAAAATACAGTGAGAAAAACCTTAACATTTGATCTGACTTGACGTGCTTTTTTCGGTTTTAGCTCACTTGGCAGCTTCCATTGAGACACCTGAGCCTTTGTTTCTACCACGTTGGAGCACTTTTTATTTCGTTTTTGACACAAAATTTTATGCAAATTCGCGCATCAGTCTTTCCCGACATTATGAAAATAGTAAAAAATCGTCGAGCATGCAAAAATACTGCTTACGTAATCGACTATTAAATGCAATCTAAAAATAAAAAATGGCTGCAAATGTAAACATATGTTAAGGAAAGGTGTTTTAACCAAAACAAAATGCAATTTTAATCAGGCAACTTTAGCCAAAGAAAAAGAAGAATTGCACGTATTTTTTTTATCAAACCTTGTATATATGTTATACTTTAGTAAAGAATCGTATCTCCATTATTAATGTAGAGAAAACAGAATTTAAAGTTTATTATTTCTATGAAAATTTCCAATACGATTTTTTCTGAACATTATATCTTAGGAATTAGTAATAATGGGCAATTATTAAGATTCATTATACAATTTAAATTCCTAGTATATTGTAAAAAGTATTACTTTTAATTTTGATGAAACTAGTTATCTCTAAGATGCAGATATATATACATATTAAAGCAAAAAGCGAGAATTTTAACGGGTTTTAAGAATTACAAATTCATATTGGATAAATAAAGCTTGAAATAAAACTCGACGGGAGCACTTAGGACCAAATTAGGACCTAAATATTACATTACCAGACGAGAGTGCTTAAAACCGTTCCAAAACTCACCGTCACCGACCGAGACAGGTGGGATTAATCCGATCTCATGAAAAATGTAGAGCCTCGTAACCTAGCGGAAAACAATTTCGCGGTGCAATATGCATTATGTAAAGTGTGCCGTAAAGTTACCTTATATAAATTACGCTTAAAATCCCTTTAATTCCCCGCGGCGGCGCCGGAAGAGCGATGTAGATAAATACCGCGACATCATTCAGATGGGTTGCGAAGGATGAGAGGGGAAGGAAATAATTTTAATCTACCCATGCCGTTAAAATGAAGCTCTCATTTTCTCCCGGAGTTTCTCTCTATCCTCGACAATTAACCGCGACTCTTAAGAGCGTTTTGGGGGCAGCGCAACCCCCTCAATCCGTTTCATCGGCGGAATATTCGCTGGAAAATAATCATGGCAGGCGGCAGCTCGTGCCGCAGATTACGGGACATCGTGCACAGCACGATAAAGCTGGCCTCGTGCTGATGTTATCGCCGAGCTTTAGCAATATGTTGTTCCTCGACAAAGCGTCAGGTCCGACCGAATCCTTTTGGATTCCGGCCGCGTTATTGTAACGGCATGACGAGGCATCCCGGAAATTGCCGCGACGACGATCCTCGATAGTATCACCCAACAGTTCGCACCCCCCCGATAATTCAAGTTGATTGACGGCTAAGCCGTACTCGGATTAGCAGAAGCGTTTGGATTATTAAACCTGAATCCGCTTAATTTGAATAAACGATCTCCTTTTACGCGATACCGAGGTTTATTAACGATGCACCGATAGGAGAAGAAAGAGTCCCTCTTTGTGAGCAAATTAATTAAAAGTGCGTTCGAAAAAAAAACGACTGAATTCATCGTATAATTCCTTGTGACAGTAATGACTACGATTCCGGCCGGTACGTACACGCTGCGTACTCGAGACAGTTCTGCCGAGACAGTTTACCGAACACGATGTGCGACAATGAAATAAACTGCCGCTGCAGGGTGACAAATGCCGGAGAAGGAGAGGCGACGTTTTAACCGCGCACTTCTCACTCGACGTATACCATCGACAGCTGCGACCGTGAGTCCGGCTATTGCGAGTTTCCGCGGTAGTAAGCGGAGAACGGGCGCCGCCGCGCCGATCAGCCCCGGGCCCCGGGGAACGAAACGGGAGATGTGTCGTAAATCTCGAACACCCGATAACACGCTCGTAGCAGTATTTTACGCATTTCTTCGGGTTTGAGCAATTTACGGGCGAACTCTTTGCTCTTTATTGGGCCAGGCTGCCCAATTTCGGCCCTTGAAAAAGGTATTGATCGCGCGAGACTTTCTTAGATTTCAGAATAAACCAGTAACTCTCTTTTCTGAAGCAAAACTATAAGATTAATAGATCCTTTGTATCCGTAACAGGTCTTCTGTTTTTTCCTTCGCAATTGTTGAATTATAGTTTTAGGTATAAATATATATCCAAATATATATCCAAATAGATTCTTTGTATCCGTAACAGGTCTTCTGTTTTTTCCTTCGCATTTGTTGAATTATATAGTTTTAGGTATAAATATATATCCAAATATATAATACATAAAATTTATATAAAATTTAGAAAATCATTGCAGAGAAAGTGTTATTGCTTCTTATTCTTAATTAATCTTTATGAAAAGCTAATATACTTATAACTGTCGTTTAACATGATATTTTTTAAATAATATTTACCGTGGCATTAGTAGCACGACGGCGACAATTAAATAAGTAAAAGCAGGAATGCCTTAAATTATTAAAGAGCCAAAACTTCACCAGCTCTTTACTGGTTTAAATCCTTTTAAGTGAATTTTGGATGACGCTTTCAAAGTTTCTCGAAGCTTTCTGCGGCACGGCGATGGGTATTACCGGCGTGGTGTAGCAAGTAAGGTGAAAATTCCGATTTAGCGTGCGAGAATGAAAATCGTGAATTCAAATCCGGGTCTTACAATGCAACACGCGCCTGACGATTCGCGCGTTTCTGTTTATTTTCAAGGATTAATCGTCGCGGCGCGACGCGTCCAAATTCCCGGACTTTCGTCTCATGACTCTCTCGTAATTTGTTTCCCCCCCGACGTGAAATTAATGACTTCGCGAGAGTTCCCGCTGCTAAAGACGTCGACGGCCAAAGAACTCGCCTCGGCAACGCCAGTACACTTAAGACTACCTCGGCTGAAATGAGATTACGCATTTCTGATTTTACCTTATTCATCAACGTATACCGTCGTGTTTGGCGGCGGCAATCTCTACGCGATTGAATTACAGCGGAATAAGGAAGTTCTATTTTCTACTAAGATTTATTCAACCGTCATGTCGATGTCGTCGAGGATTCGTATCGTTCGTCCGGATTTACTGATTTAACGAGCTGAAAACGAGGTTTAAGCTGTCTCTTTATATAAAAGTAGCTGGTTCTCTCTCTCTCTCTCTCTCTCATGAAAAATTATATACTTTATAGCACTCCCCGGGAAATTCAACCCCTACTTTATGTATAATTTTTTGAGATTCAATCAATTATTTCCTGAAAAATTGGAAAAATTAAAAAAACCGGTTTCCAAAAAGATCGGTAACAAAAAATGTACACATCATGGCGCTCCCCGGAAAATTCTACCCCTGTTTGATCTATAATTCTTTGAGATTCGGTGAATTATTTCCCGAAAAATTAGAAAAACCGGTTTTCAGAAAATTGGTAACAAAAAACTATACATATAGTGGCACTCTCCGGAAAATTCTACCCCTATTTCATATACTTTTGGTAAAAATTCGGTTCAGGGGTTTGGGCTGGACGTTGATGAGTCAGTCAGTCAGGACATCTTCCTTTATATATATAGATTAGATTTTAATATAGTGGCCTAGATTTAACAAGCTATCTTAGGATTTTTTGTTTATTCTAATAAGAAATAGTTGCATTTTTTTATTTCTGCGATACTTTTTGTTTATAATGCATTTTTATCGTGTTTTCCTTTTAAGTATATTTAAGAATAAATTAAGATATTCCATAACTATGTAAATCTTCAAATATAGAGATTGTGTATATGTCATTTGATATTGATTCGATATTGATATTGATGCGCGCACATCTAAAGAACAAAGTTTATAAAGTGCCGTGTCGTAATATCAGAAATAAGTAAGCTTTCTCCCATCACCTCGCACAAAAATCGCGTGCTCCGGATGCCTTTTTGTTCGCGCTGAATTTTTTTCAGATCTTTTGTCTATCTAAAAGGGTCACGTAGCTCGAGGAGAATACTCGCCGTATTTCTTTGTAGGAATTTATGTATCCAGGAGGAAATTGATCTTTTATTTTGGATCGTGCTGAGAGAAAAGCGTACATTATACGCGTCCCCGAGGTCGGAAAAGAGGAAGATGCCGTAAGAGAGACTCACAATCACACGCCAGAGAAGAACAGCGACATCGAAATTGATATTTATGAGCATCCTATTCCTTCTTTAAGAAAAAAATACTTTATAATCAAACTTATAATCGAAATATAAGACGTTTTGACATAATGGAAAATCTCTCACATGATTCCTCAGTCTCGAAGAAATCTAACAATAGACATTTCCAGACTCAATCTCGAAATAAGCTTCGTATAATACGACAGATACAAATGATGACCGGAGAGCTACCGTTTTAATCTTCCACCGTGTACACGTGGAGTTGATAGGAGTCGACGTTGAAACGTATTGTTTCGTTAAAATATTCAGCGGCTCGCGTATAAATGTTACGTGTATACGTTCGAACGACAGGATATATTTGGATATATTTATAAATTAAATAAAATCCGCGCAATTCGCTTATGAGCTGTATCTCCGTATCGTATTTCATATTGCATTGTTGATGTCAGTTACGCTAATTTATTTATACATACATTATCAATAGTATTAGGATCATAAAAAGTTGTATTTAAAGATCAGAGAAATAGATGTAAATTATCTATATATAAATAATATATCTACATCAGTCGGTGAAGATATAAGCGATGTATACCAGTAATTAGCAGATAAAGCCGATGTATAAACGTATCCATATTTATGATACTGCTATAATGTATCACGCGGCATGTATAATGTTACTTTGCCGTGCCGAAGACGCCGACAATCATCGGCAGACAATGCTATTACTGTTAAAGCCTAAATTAACACAGAGCAATCGTCGAGTGATAAGCATACCGCCAACCATAATCGTGCATATCAACATACGCGATACGAGCACATGGCACGACCGTCGGAATAGGCGTATTGATTGACTACACGGCAGTTACACTTGTTACAATACGTTACACCGTTTCCTTTGATCTGTCGAAACGATAAACCGCAATTAATTTCGGCGATGATTATCGATGCGTGTCTGTCATTACTGATTCAGGTCAGGGGATATTCTTAAAAATACAAGAGAGAGAAATTAAGTGCCATTTTTCACACACATAAACCTACCTGTATACGCCTATAGTTTCTTCTTACCGTTAGCTCTCAGGAAATTTCTCAGGAAAGTCTTAAGTGTTTCTTAAACCTACGCGCGCGGAATAGGCACATAAAATAAATATTTGAGGGAAAGTTATACATTAATTTATAACGTTCAAAAGAGGCAACTTTTTGATAGATTTAACTCGTTGCTTCCGTGATATTGACTAACTTTACGAATCCGGAGGCTTCATAAAATCATAAAAACCAACTACAGGAAAATTGGACGTATATTAAAACGCATTTATAATGCGCATAAATATTCTACTAACAGAAAGATGCAATCTTTCGCGCGGTGTGTCTCTAATATTGTCGCGTATTTCGACGTAATGTCTCTCGTGAATTGTTAAAATAAAATCCCTGCATATCGTCATATATCGCCCATCTGGTGCGCTTCGCGACACGATGATTGCAGGGAGGGCCAGTGAATGTGACGCATGTGCTGATCGAGCAATCATTTGTTATCAGCGCGGCATCGATATTCCGTGGACGACGCAATAAAATATTTTCCCATGCATATGCATGCGATGCGATATATCCGGCAAATCGATGATGCATCGGAGGATTTTCCGCCGCGTCGCGCGCGATAAAATACGTATACCGTCTCAAGAGCACACAAAAGATGTTCGTATGTTCTCACGAAGTCACGTAACGTTTGAAGTAATGCAAAGCAGACAGAGAACAGATGAATCGAATATGTACATACATACATATGTTTGATCTTATTTGTTTCCCACCTATATATAACAATTTCAAAAAGAAATGTAAACCTGAAATGTAAAACTTTATTCATTTTTACAGATTAATTTTATCACATATATAGAACGGAAGTTATGAAAGTTTAAAGCTGAACTCAAGGATACTATAATCATTCTTTATTAATCAAACAATGAATATAGAATGTATTTAAATTTTAAATACATTTAAAAGAATTTCAGTCAAAAGCTCTGAAACACTCCACCTTCGTTGGCTGCATTCCGATATTTCCGATATTTACTGTCAGCAATTGTCAGGACTGAAAATCTATAGTATTGTAGCCGTTATCTTGGATTACAGCAGCAGAAACAAAAAAATTGCGAGGAAGAATGCATGAATATCTCTCGTATTAGATATTAGAGATCGATAATCCCTAACCATAAAGTGTCTGTTTGAGAGAAAAATATATGAATATAAATATGCAGAAACAATCTTAGATGAAACAAATAAAATAAACTGTACTTGTATTATGATCATAGAATTTAACGAGTACTTTTCGAACGTTGAACTCAACAATCGTGAAACGTTAAATTGGGGGCGTCCAATAAATCTCAAGCACGATAAAAATGATAGTAGAGAATCCGTCGTATACCATTAGCATTCGACACACGTTTCAAGTAGGCTTGCCTAATGAGAAGAAAGCGAATTGGTGAAAATTGAGACAACGGACGTTTCGCCGTGCTATAACTGTCGGCTGATTTATATTCGAGGAACACACAGTGAGGAGAAGCGAGATGAAAGAGAGAAAGATGTGCGCGTGCATGAAATTTGTAACATAACTCTCGCACGACGAATCGATAGTTTATAACGGCAACGTTTGAAGGCGAAAAAGTAATTTCGCATAAAACTAACGAGAGCGCCGGGAACCCGGGTTTTCCATTCTTTTTTTTTCCTCCCTCTTTTCCGCGCGTTCGATACGTTTCCCTTTTCCTGTTTTCGCCGTTCATTAAATGGTCGTTACGGTCATTTTCCCTCTCCTATTATCTTCATCGCGCGCATGTGGACCAGTGGACCACACGCTAACTTTTCTCATTCGGGCTTTAAACTGCAGCCGGTGCGACCGCCCGACCGGCGCGGCGGCGGTGTAACCGTGCTGCATTCGCTATCTTTGCTCACGCGCCTGCAACGGATTTATTCGCGAACTGCTGCCACGCAGTTCGCAACTGTGCCGAGCTCGTATATCACGAGGTGCTAATATCCGAAATGTGCGCAATATAGCGCCGCACAAGTCACGAGTGCATTTTTACTACTAAATTAAATAGGGAAATTAATGATCTTAAACGCCATCACATTTTTTAACGCCGTGTTTCAGAGAGTTTGATTTTAGAACGCCCGACAGTTTGCTATTTAGGAGAATAATCTCATATGAATGAAATAAAACAGGAATTAGTTCGTAATTAATGGAAAAATTATTCTTCTATTTTTTTTAAGTAATTAATAGTTTAGAGAAATATTACGCCGATTCCACGGTCGATGAGAAAGCACATCTCGCGGTAAAAAGAATCAGAGCGCTAAATATATGTATGTTTAAATTTCTGTGAGTTTCTTTTTCCATCTTGATGGCCAAATGATTGATTGCGCAAAACGCTTTCACCGCGAATTACGGTATCCGCAAACGTGGATAAATGAATAGCCGTCCGCGAAATATCTCGAAGAGAGCGCAAGTATGTGTGTTTCTGTGTCTTCTTCCTCGGGCTATAACACATAGGAAACCATCGACCGTCAGACACAGGCACAAATCATCGTTCCCAGGACGAATCGATCGTTGACCTA
Organism: Temnothorax longispinosus; assembly: GCF_030848805.1. Lineage (NCBI taxonomy): Eukaryota > Metazoa > Arthropoda > Insecta > Hymenoptera > Formicidae > Temnothorax > Temnothorax longispinosus. Next base: position 24,420,442 of record NC_092359.1, on the reverse strand, counting down.
AACCGGTCTTCCCGAACGAGACTCGCGAGAGAAAGGAAATAAAGGAAGATCGGGACATATGTTATCTGTCGACACAAGACTTTCGGAGACGGCGATCAAGAGACACGGTAGTGTGTCTCGCATCAAGTACATCCCATTCACACGGTGAGAAAACGACGCGAGGTCCGACAATATGTTAGTCGGAAAAAAGTTATCGGCGCGTTTCTGCAAATATGCGTCGTTTTCTGGTCACGACACGCGACAAATCTAAAAGCGTTTTGCCGAGAAAACGCCGAGAAAATGCGACCGTGAGAAAGTGCAATCGTAACCGTAATTTATGCGCGCGTTGTATTTAATTGTAAGTTGCATAGTAAATTACGCAATAGTGGTCCGACCATGTATCGGGAATCAATCGCTTCTAAATTTAATGACTATATATTTTCTGAAGCGCTTATTTGTAACGCTAATGTGTTCCGTCTTACGAATCCATTCACGCCCTGCCATACATTACGTCGAAAACGTATTGTAGGTACGTAGAAGGAAGAAGCGCTCGCTTCAACTCTCAATGCGTTGGGATATATATCTCACTAAGCTGACCGTACTATATCAAGTGTACGTGATCTGTTTGCATTGATGCAACAGTTGAAAGAAGAAATTAGACATAATATGTTTACATATTATGTTTACATACATAAAATATACTGTATAATTATATATTATATGTATTATAACTTATATAATTATGTTTATTATTATGTAATTAAATTATATGTAATTAAATATTCTATTATAATGATAGATATGTTTAATTAGACATATATATATATATATTACTAATATTGAAAATCTTCATAGAAATGATTTATACTTTTCCATATACAGAATGAACCGTTTGAGAACATATACAGATTAGATTTAATATTAATTTGTTTAATATTTTTCTTAAAATATATTGTTTTAATGATATAATCTCAGCATATGCATTTATATGATAGAAGTAGATATGAAACGCAGACGAAAGTTTGTGCCTTTATGACATCATCCAAACTCATATAAAATTCACTTTTTGAAAACATAATTACATAAATGTGTTTGGAGGGCATTTAAAGTGCTTACATTGAGCGGGCCATTCTGCGTTGTCTCTAATAAACGTTATTATTTTTTTTTAATTCTTGTGCGCTTGATTGTACTTTAAAACAATTTTATGTTGCGAAACATTTCAATTTTTTAACCACTGTTGATCCAATATATGCTGACCCGATCGAGATATCGTATATACATATACAAGAACAGTCTCGAGCAAATAAAAAAATTTAATATTAGTTTTACGGTGTATCAGTGTGCGCTTTTTTGCACGCCGAATCTTTCAATCTTTCTGCGAGGACATTAGAAAACAATTGGACGAAGTTCTGCAATGCGGAACCAACTCGAAAACCTTATACTTTTTCGCTAGAGCAAATTTCGCGAAACTTTTGAAATAAAATTCTGCGCCAGCGTTATCTCCAAACATAATGACCGAACTAGAATCCTCTTCAAACAATTCCTCTTACAATTCCATGTATTATATGCATTTTTAGAAAATCTCCTATCGACCTCCTGCAATTCACTTTGCAATATGGAACTAAAAATCACGAAAATGGCGATTGGTTCTTTATTACGTTAATTGCTTCCAGTCTATCTTTGAGGCCCATAGCTAGATTAGAAATAAAACTCTGTTACTTGCAATCGATTGAACGTACTAACTTGATATTGAGTAATAGGATATCTTAGCGCGAATCAGACCTGAGACAAAGCGCCCGCGAGAAGTCACGATGAATTGGAGCAATTAGCCGGGAATCGGGAATCAAGCATCAGGTGGAAAATTAGAGCGAAAGAGATCGAGCGCCGCGCCGAAGTGACTTCAACTCGTCGAAGTGGAAATTCCGTCCCGGGCTAAACTGGGAATTTGGAGAACACGTGAAAGCGCGTTTCGCCGCTTACCTCAGCTGCGCTTGTTTTAAATTCATAAGCACCAGCGCATAATTTGCATCGGGCGATAATTATTCCACGAACGAAATTTCGAACGAAAAGTGTTGCCCGAGTCGTAACATAAGAGGCGTAATGGTTTAAATATATAACATATATATAATATAAGCCGCGTGTGTATAGAATATTAAGTGGCCGCCGCCGTATGCTGCATTGCATATCTAATGAATCGATAAACATCGTTCTACTTTCGAAAGTTTCCGCGGTGAGATTTCAATGCGACGTGTTACACAGATTATGGCGCCTCGCGAGAAACGAGACGCGCGCGTGGCAATTGATCCGCCGCCGAGAGGACGAGCCGCACTCCGAAAGGTAAATGTACCAATGCTGGGACACTTAAGACCTATGTCTGGACCTTCACCTTTATCATTTTAGTTTTTAAATATATGTATAATGCGAGTTAAAACCAAGGATAAAAATATAATACGAGAAAAATATTTTTATCTTTGATTCTTTGATTTTAATTCGCGTTATAACTTATTTAAGGACTAAAATGATAAAAATGTCCAGACATACCTACGTGTCCAGGCATTGGTACATTTACCTTAATGTGAAGCTGACTACTGAATATCGCGAACAGATGATGATTTATTTATCTTCGATCTATACATTACGCATTTAGTCACGGGATAGACATAAATATCGATTGCTACGCGCGGATGTTTAAATTAATAGGCGTTATCAGGCTCGCCGTCACATTTTACGTTGAATCATCATCAGGGTAGGATAATACCTTGAATTGTATCAACGAAACGTGAGCGAGTAATCTCGCAGCCGTTGGCTAAATCTCGCAACGAATTATTAACTTTAAGGTCGTAATTACAAGCGAGATACACCGGGTTATGTATCCGCTCGGCGCGGATAATTGTAGCGCCTCTCTGTCTACCGCCATAAAAAAAAACAGAGAAGTAAAACTTTATTACGCTGAGAGTCCGCGTTTATGCCGAGATAGTTGGACCCCCGTGATGGGAAATAGCATCCGCGATGAAGAATACTAAAAGCTGTAGCCACCCTGCCGTGGAAAACGGCAAGTTAACGTGGTCGGGGAACTTTTTTATCATAGATCCATAAAATGCGACAGCATAAAGACATTCAAGCACGTATATGTGCTTTTAAGAAAATCTAGAAAAATAAGAAGATACACAACTCTAAAAGACGTCTCGGAGCGTCTCGAGGATTGAGCTCCTCGTGACGTTCTTCCAGCGTCTTCGCGCTTCTTTCCACCTGTCCCTGTGGTTCTTTTCCATCCGCAAATTAATTTTTACTTATTTATCGCTTCCATATGTCTCGCCGTAGATGTGCCCACATAAGCTAATTCCAATCCTCTCCTGCTTCGCGTAAATCATCATGGCTCTACGACAAGCCCCGCACTCACGCAGCCTCTCTCTTTGTCTTTCCGCAGAGTAACCTGACAGACGGGGAAGAAGATCTGCCTGAAGACGCTTTCTCGCTGCTGTCGGTGCTCCTAGTTGGTTCGCTAAACTTTCCATTTGATCGATCGTGAGTCGCCCCTCGAAGACAGCCTCCCGAGAGTGCCTATACTCTCGGAAGCTCCGATCCGACCCCGTCCAATCATACCGGTGGTAGTCTCTGCCTTTCTCTCCCTCTCCCTAGGCTCTTCCCGACACCCTTTCCCGACTGCCTTACCCGCTCACCTTCCCCGTGTTGTTTTCCCTCGACATCTCGAACGCTTTCTTGCCGCTTAATATAACCGATAGAATCGAATAAATTATGATTGGACGCGAGTCCCGTGGGTAAGTGTCCCGTAATTTATGTCCTATCGATGCGCGCCACAAAGTCCGTTCAGCAATGCCCTTTACGTAACACTTCTGCACCATGGTACTGTTGTAATACAATATTTTGCTAGAAATAAAAGAATTTCGACTGCGTAAAGACCTTTTTATTTAACAGACGAAGAGTCGAAATATACCTTGTTTTTAAGCATTTTATTAAAAATTTAACAGAATACGCGGAAGATGCATCACAATTAATTGATAATTTATTAAATATTCAAGATTCGAAGTACTTTCTCGGCGAACTTAGTTATTTTTCAAGTAAGATGTTTGTATAAAATAAGAAATGTGATAAATAAAGAGTTGCAACCTATGCAGATTTTCTAAATTTCGAGAGGTAGCAAGATTTTTCCTGACCGTTGTTTTAGCGTGTACATTACTTTACTATATGGGGTGCTTACGTTATCGATAAAATAAAGGTTCGCGAAGCGAATTATATACTCTGCTGAATCTAGCCTTTTAAAGGGGATATGCACACGGGGTGAACCAGAACGGATTTACCGGCTCTTCGTTCATTTTGTTCACCCAGCTTCACCTGTATTTTTCATCCTTCTAGCGTTCGCGACAGATTAATTACAGAGATACGTGGTAATGCCAGGTATTAAAAGTCGCAGGAGATTACGGCCACCCTCGAATTTTCCCCTCACTCTGAGTAATCGACGCCAATCTCGCCAGAAACAATTTTATTAGGGTGAAGGTCGGGGCTTCCGAGATCCTTCCATAAATATATATAATATCGATTATATCGCGAAGTAAAAGAGTCTCAATATATATATCTCCAAAATTCCTCAAAAAGATATGTCTATCCAGCATCCGATAATAGCCGATAACACGCCGATATTCGTGCCGCGTCAGCGTGACGCGGGCTTTTCTCGATTCGTCATCAAAATTCGATGAATAGCCGGCTGCGAATCATATTTCATCGGCCGACCGACGACACGACGCCCGCGCCGGATTTCTTAAAGGCCCGCGCGCTTCGAGGGGTGAACGCGTTGTATGGTTGAACAGTAGCGTGTCCTGGCGATTCTCCGCTAGACGGATCTCCGCGATATCCCGCAGGACTCCTCCTCGTGATCCTGATATTCTTCTCCGTCGCCGGCAACGTCCTGGTCTGCGTGGCGATCTACACCGACCGCGGGCTACGGAGGATCGGCAACCTCTTCCTGGCCTCCCTGGCCGTCGCCGACCTCTTCGTCGGTGGGCTGGTGATGACCTTTGCCGGGGTCAACGATCTCCTCGGCTACTGGATCTTCGGAATGTGGTTTTGCGACATCTGGATCGCCTTCGATGTTATGTGCAGCACTGCCTCTATCCTGAATCTATGCGCCATATCGCTCGACCGTTACATACACATCAAGGATCCCCTCAGGTGAGACTACTGATGGATAGCTTTAAAGAAGGATCATCGAACGACTCATAAATTAAAAGTTACAACTATTAGCGTGGCTAAAAGACAGTTTTAGAGGATAAAACCATTTTACACGATATATTTTTGAAATCGTGAAGAATTTACAATTGTTATACAAAATAAGGTCAAAATTGTACTCGAAAGCAAATTTAATCCTAAAAAAAAATGTATATAAATTTTGAAGATGAGAATTATAGAGATTTAGAGCAAATGCGAGAGTTTATCAAACATTGTTTTAGGTACGGCCGTTGGGTGACCAGAAGAGTTGCCATTGGCGGCATCATCGTTGTGTGGCTCCTAGCAGGACTCATATCCTTTGTACCGATCAGTCTAGATCTTCACAGGAATGATGATGATGATCAACCTACGTTTGACGAAGTGGAGGTAAGTTGCCCGTAGAATTTAATCGCGTTGGTTTATTTATATCAATATAGCTCAATATATCGAATAAATTCAATATAACATATATCGTCTAATTTAAATACGTAAAACGCGATGAAATGATTTTCCACTCTGAGCTCTCCCGAGCAAACTGTTAGTGGATGAATTCCATCCACTTTAATATTTCAAGTGTACGCAATATTATAAAAATCCGGCAAAATTATAAATATTGCCCGACGAAAATTTCTAAGTGCGTTCCGCGATGTATCAACCATGTGTGAGATTGAATTCGTATCGAGCTTCATAAAAAAAAAAATACGATGAATGTGTGGTGCGGTTGGTGCTTTCGATTCGAATACCGCAGGGATTAAAAATAAATGACATTTCTCATTTTACCCCGTCACGCCATTCACGACTGAGGCAGTTTGCGCAATCCTCGCCGTTTCTCCGTTAATTACTCATCTTTTACCTTTACAGGAGCACCCTACGTGTGCCCTAGACATTACACCCACCTATGCGGTGGTGTCCTCTTGCATATCTTTCTACGTGCCCTGCATCGTGATGCTGGGTATTTACTGCAGGTAAGACCGCCGCTCGCTGGCGCCCACCGCTAACTACTCCGGAGGCGAATTAATTTAACTTTTTACTTCCGCACTCTCGCCGTAATCATTTGCCGTGATCTTCGTGAGTGACGCAGCTCCGGCAGCTCGTATGCCCTTCTATATAAAACGTGATTAACTACGGTAACTTGCGACTCACGAATGCGCCTGAAGATAAAAATGATGCGCTCGGAAAGACATCGTCATTTGAAAATTCATAAAATGTATAAATTACAAAAATGCTGAATGTACCGCGTTTAGCGGAACAACGCATGCTGATGAATTTCCAATGAGCGCTTCATCTCTTCATCGCTTTCGTTTCTTTGATATGCAATACAAAAATGTAATTATATTTTTCCATTTCGCTGCTGTAAAGTGACAGTAAAGTGTTCTCTGATAATGATTAATAAATCAAGAGATCATTCCACGCGTTAAAAAATACTTTCTCTTTCAGGCTCTATTGCTACGCGCAGAAACACGTGAAGAGTATCCGAGCAGTGACGAAGCTGCCGGACACCTCCATGGCCAAGAGTTTTCGCTCGAAGAGCAGTCGCTGCAAGCCACCGAAGCCGCAGACGAAGACGAAGCCAACCAGCCCTTACCATGTCTCCGACCACAAGGCCGCGATCACCGTCGGCGTAATCATGGGCGTATTCCTGGTATGCTGGGTACCCTTCTTCTGCGTCAACATCGTCGCAGCCTACTGCAAGACCTGCATATCTCACCGAGCGTTCCAGGTGCGACTCCTTGAGCAGACTGCATCCCAAGGCGTTCATTTCATCTTAACTACGTTTTAGAGATGTGCTAACTATTCGAATACGAATCGAATCGAATCATACTTGATTTGATGATGTAGATACATTCAATGAGTGCTTTCAGTATTACAACCGCTCACTAAGCGGCTAAGTAGTAGTCAGAGTTTTTTTTTTTTTAATTTTTGACATGCTCTGTGGCCCTATTAAATTGTAAGTAAAAGTTCAAATATACGTAAAAAAGAATAAGTTATAAGTATTGATAATAAAATAAACAATACATTATTTTATTTTAATTTCTACGTATGTAATTGAATAATGTTATTGGATATCATATTAGAGTATTTTAATAATTTGGTTATGATTTTTCACCTAACTGTCTCAGTTCTACGACAGATAAAGTATATTTTATTATTTTTATATTAAATATTTAAATACGTTTTTGCCTTAAAAAGAGTTTAGATATATTATATAATTAATATTATTTTTACACATCAAAATATTCTCTTATTATATCTACATGTTAAAATTCAATCTTATAATAATTATATTGTTAATTAAAAATTATATTTCAACGATTCGATTCAATTTCATTCGATTCGCTTCAATTCGACATAAAAACCCTCGATTTGCACATCTCTACTACGTTCTTTTTTTTCCCCCAATTTAAAACTGATTCTTTTCTCTCGTAAAGAAAAGGTTGAGAGATTCTTTCATTCAAATTGATGAAAACATCTTGGAAATTCCTATTATAAGATTCTCCTTTCCAAAGAGATGTAAGAACTTTTGTGTCCCACGTAGAACAGTTCTTGCTCGCGCACAAATTTTTACAGAGGTATGCTAAAGTCGTTTCTTCCTCCCGAACAGGTTCTCACGTGGTTCGGCTACAGTAACTCGGCCTTCAACCCGATAATCTACAGCATCTTCAACACTGAGTTTCGGGAGGCGTTCAAGAGGATCCTCACGAAGGGGGCACGCGCGCGGGGCAACCAGCCGTCGACCAGCGAGTGCGGTGAGTTCCGTTCAGTGGTGGTGCAGAAGCGGAACGGCTCCATGGTCGAGTGTAACATCAGTCCGAGATCGAGCGCGGACAGCTGCCAGGTCGGCATGATGGCTCAACGACATCGCGACACCATCGTCAGTGCCATATAAACGAGCGTCCCTCTCGACTCTCGGGTCATCTTAAACGATCTCTTTCTGCTGGGTCTCGCTCTCGCTGCTTATTTCCCGAAATTCGTCGCGGTCGTCCGATCGTTACTCGTCGATCTTGTGTCAAAGAATTTGCCGACATCGTCCGGCGAGGAGTAACGACGCATTAGCGCGCGAATTGAAACATGCCTCACGCAAGAAGAATTCGTTCTTCGTCTCGTGACGTGTTAATCCTCTACGATCTTTCGCGTCGCAGGGGACACATCGATTTTACAAAACATTTTTATTTTCAGCATTTTTAGATTTACAGTCTTCGTTTTGCTGTTTCGAGTCCCGCAGGGAGTGAAAAAGCCATCGTGATACAATCCATGACAGATTGCACGATTTCTCTAATGGAACGATCGCTTTATTGTTATTGTTTTCGTACGAACTTACGTCAGTGTGTAAATATAAAGTCAGCATACGGCACCGCCTGTACCAACAAGCGGGGTTTACTCTCGCGTGCTAAAGTTTAGTATTTGCATCCGCGAAGGATTTGAACGCCAAACCGCCCGCCTGCTCAAAGGAAGACTGCTGCTGCAGTTGCGACGACGTTGCGCTCTCGCTATACCGCCGCTCGCGTAAGATAAGCATAATTGAGGACTGTTGAATAATACTCTCAGCCATATTATTGAATCTCTCCTCACGTAATATCGATCAATGTTCTAGTTAGCCTGTTCGTTGATTTGGCCCGAGGATTCTCTTGGTCCAAACCGGGTAAACGCGTTTGCTCGTATATCCTCGGCGTCGGATTTCTAGAGAAGCAATATCGTTTAATGCAGGAGCAATGCAAATCGAGAATCGTTTGTTGGATATTAAAATGAGCGCTTCGGGTACGTTGTGTCTCCGCGGAGTCGTCGTCGCGACTCGATTACGATTAAGCGTAATGATAATTACGAGTGACGCGCGAGTTTTTTTTCGAAGTGCGATATTTTCGTTGTAACATATTCGTATGATCGTGGAATATTTTCTCTTTTTGTTTTTATAGCGAAGGAGCGAAGGCTGTGGTGTTCGACCGTGTAAGCGCGGCATTTCGCGAAGACATCAATCATTGTAATTAAGACAATCACCGGAACCCAAACTTCGAAACATATCCCGAAGACATAATCCACCGAAATCGTAGTATTGTCTTGTTCTCTTTTTTTTTTTCATTCTGATTTTTTTTTAATTTTTTTTTTTATTTTAAGCAGTACGACGGCAGGCATAGAATGGGATTTGTCGATTAATAGAAGAAATCCAAGTGTAGCGCTTAGGATACTAATCTCGTCAAGCAATCTCTTTAATGGAGCAATGTCGATAGTCGATCTACGATGTTAAAAGCTGGATGTTACTTAAAAAAAAAATACTGATATGTTTCTGAATAGTAACGTCTGTCGAAACATCATGGGAAATATATATATATATAAAAAGGGAAAAAAATTTAATAGCAATAGGTCAGCGCAGCGGCGCGCGCGACGCGCCGTTCCGTGAACTATAGAATTCATTTTCCATCCTGTAAATAGCCATGTAATTATTTTTCTATTTGACGGGCGCGAAGAGAGACATACACGGCGGGATACTCGCAGAAATGCGAGGGTCTCTCGTTTCATGGGCGCGCTCATTGCGGATGTACGCGAAATCGTCGTCGAGCACCCGTCGAATCTCAATTCAATTCTGCATCACATATCCGAGTGGAAGGAAACGAGCCAATTTGGCGTTCGCGAGGATCCGTCGAGCTTCCTTGGTACATCTATATCTACGATACAAAACGCATTACGATCCGGCGCGAGAGGAAACGAAAAGGAATGTCACATGCGAATGCAGACGCGTTGCAGACTGTAGAAACGGTTGTAGGGAATAGCGTGGAACTCTCTAGACAGCAGGATCTGTGCGCAATGTTGATGTATACTACTGATATATTCGAATGACCGTTCTCTGTAAATATATTAGACTAAGACTTCGACAAGGGTATCTTGACTCGTGACTTTTTACTGATTTCCTCTTTCGTCCGATTCCTACGTCCCAATGAAACAATGGAAAAACAAACAGCAAGCGCCGAAAAAGGTATTCTTATCGCATACACTTATATCCCCGGATAGCCAAATCTGTCGAGAACAGATTTTGAAAGTACCTGCTGCAAATTTTGTTGATAGAATGTCAGCAGAAATGTAACAGAATCTGTTAACGGAACGTAATGGCATATTGACCGTAGAAACTGAGCAAAATCTACCATTTCGCAACCATTTAAAGGGTGTATTCCGTTTATGAAATGTTTATGAAATGACAGATTCTATTCGGTTTCTGTCGACAATCTGCTGTCAGATTATATTGGCAGGCTTTGCCGGCAAAACGAGTTTAATGCGGGCACAGATAATACCAGATCTGTTGTGATATCTGAGCAAATCTGCTGCCAATCTATTATATCTCGAGCAGTTTGCTTATTGGGTCTATGATACTTATAAGTATAGATACTTGTACATACTAATAAAATTTAATCTGCCTGAAGTTAACAATTGGTATTTCATTCATTTATAATTTGTACTTCTACAAACTCTAATTTGTAAATCGCATGTTTTTTTTTGTCATAACTCGGAATATATGATGTTGTATTTAGCGTGATTGGGATATTTAATTTTGACTACTAAATTTCATCCCTCGATGTATAATTAGTAAACAATTAATAGATATATAAATATTTATTAATTCTTTATTTTTTTAAACAATATCAAATTATTACGTTCGATATGCCTTTCTTTTATGCCATCGTTGTTGGAAAATTCAGGCGCGGTGTCCGTCCACGTGCGATTTTCCTTCGGGATATTTAGAAAATCGAGCAAACTACTGCTCAATCTCGGCATAATTGGATACAATATTAAAGCACCTATTCTACTGCTTTCTAGAGCAAGCGCTATCACAGCTTTAAGTTCCTCGATCGAATTTGCATCGTCGACTCGCTTCTTCAGCTGCCAAGGCTCGTGATACGCCACCATCTTATTCGCGCAATGAAGCATACTCATGACCGCGTCCACGACATGATGTAAGTTGTATTCCTCGTAACTCTCGCGCGCTTTTTTGCTCACGGATTTCAAAGCTTCTCTGGTCTCATCAGCTACCTCAGACTGCAACACATTCCAGTATTTCGCCGGATCGGGGAACTCTTTGGACGGATTGACCGCTTTACCCGCGCAACGACTGACTAGATTGCCCAGTGTATCCGCCAACTCGGAATTCAATACGTTAACAATTTTCGTTGAACTATAATCTGTGAACGGATTTTTTTTTTAAGAGACGTGATGCAAATGATATGTAACAAGTAAATGCACGATTTGTCTTACTTGCGTCGTTCTGCGGCACCGCTTCTCTCAGGATAAAGTATCGCAATCCCTCGTCTGAATATTCATTTGCAGCTTCAAATGGCGATATTACGTTTCCCTTTGATTTCGACATTTTTTTATGATCAACAGTCCAATGAGCGTGACACAGTAGCGTCTTTGGAGGCTCGAGACCTGCCGCTATTAAGAATGCTGGCCAATAGATACCGTGAAACTTCAAAATATCTTTTCCAATTATCTACAATAATTTTTTTTTATATATTCCATGTTTTAATATGACAAATTTCATGTAATATTCATTATTAGCTAAAAATTATGATCCGTACTTGAATGGTGGGTGGCCAAAATTCTTTGTATGATTCATTTGGATATCCTAAGACCGTTAAATAATTTACTAAGGCATCCATCCATACATATACCGAATGAGACTCATCGCGCGGGGAAGGTATAGCCCACGGCACCTTGTTTCTAATTCTAGTAATGCTTAAGTCTTGTAAACATGCACCTTCTTCTACCCACTGTGATAATGTTCTGTGATACAGCGCGGGTCTAACTGTGTTTTCTGCAAAAAAAAAGTAATCCAAAATTTAGAATTTGCAGTCGTTAAAAGAAAGCGAGATAATGAATTAGTTTAAGAGCAACTGAACTCTTTTTATACCATCTTTGAGCCAATACTTGAGATCATCTTGAAATGCGCTAAGTCGGAATTTGTAATTTTCTTCCTCCGTCCATTCTACTTTGTTTCCCGATTCCGCGGAGACTTTGATTACTTTACCGGTCGAATCTTTCTGTTCCACCAATTCTGCATCAGAGAGGAACGCTTCGTCCGATACGCAATACCATCCCGAGTACTTTCCTAGATAGATATGCCCTCGTTCTTCTAACCGTTTCTGAAAATGTTCAATTTTCCAATGTGAACGACACGATATCGCAAACATACACGAGATTGATATTCAGAAATAAAATTTGTTCTAAGAACCCAAAAGTGATACACTGCGTCACAGTGCTGCTTTTCAGTGGTTCTAATGAAACGCGAATAATCCACTTCAAACCTATCGCACATTTCCCTGAATTGCTGTGAAATTCTTGTACAGTACTCAAGATTCGGTAAACCAGCTGCGGCTGCGGCGGCTTTGATTTTGTTACCGTGCTCGTCGGTGCCAGTGGTAAGAAATGTTTTATGGCCCAACATGCTGTTGTATCGAGCAACAGCATCGGCCAGAACTGCGCTGTACAAATGTCCAATATGAGGACCTAACATATAAAATATACATTTATATCTGTTCCTATTATAATGGTAACTTACGACTAATAAATGAGAATTTTTAACTTGAAGAAAGTTACATACCAGCGTTTACGTAAAAAATCGGCGTAGTAATGTACTTATTTTGAGATAAATCTTTAACATAGTGCCTCTTTATTGTCAGACTCCAAGATGACCGTACATTTTTAAATAGAAATGGAAATATCGCTGATTTCGAGGGCTGATACTTTGCAATTACGTGTTTAACTGAAATTTAAATTTATTATTATTATTATGTGATTAATTAACACTTATTAGCACTTGAAAAATTTAAAATAAAAAAAGTAAAGCAAAGTGTTGTTATATCATATTTTTCATAATAACAAAAGCTTGATATTGCATACTAAAAGATAGACATAAAAGAAATTTAACAATATTATTTAATATGTTATAATATTATTTGTTACAGGCAATATAAATAAAAAATAATGCGTTGGAGTATAAGAGCGTTTTTCATAAATTTATGAAAGAAATGATATATGAGAGTTCATCTTAAAAATATTTATTTTCTACTAGTTCTGTACATATAGTCACAATAAATTTAATAACAAAGAACAATATAGACGTTACAACAATTCTTATTTCTCCGTCTCAGCATTTTGCGACTCTAAGGATATTGTTTCTAACTGAGCTATGAGATCCATATGCTTAAATTCGTTAGGTCTGTTGGTAAACGTTTCAAGCAACCGCAATCTGTGTTCGTTATCGTTGCAAAAATATAGCTGCAATTCATTAGCCAGGCATTGTGCCTCCTGCACTTGCAGTAAATTTGCATCAAATTCCCCACGCATGAGTACAATGCCCTTATCGTCTCTCAATTCAGTGTAGTGTATCATGGTCAAACACTCAGGCGCATTCTCTTTATGCGTCTGGTACCATAATAGCGGAGTCATGTGCACTTCCGAGCCGTAAAATTGACACATTATAAATTCATAGCCCTGCTCTCTAGGTAATGGCAAGAGGAAGGTGGAATATTGCTTGCCGCGCGCAAACATCTTATCGTACTGCTCGGGCGTCATAGTACCGCAGATACAGTCCTTCCGCTTGTGATACTCATTCCATATTTCTATAATCTCCTCTTTCGACCGATCATTTATCATGTCAACTTTCATAATGCTATCCAATCGCGCTTCTTTCGCCTGCGTACCAGGTTCCAAAGCTGGCTTTGCCTCAGATTGGTAGAAACTCGCAGCTTTCTCACGTTTCTCTTTAACAATAACGATTTGAACACATACTTTATCTCAACAATAATTCTCTTCACTTAAAAGCTAGCATCCTTATCATCGATAAATCATAAGAACCATAATATCTAAACGTTATCTGTTACTTAATTCCTAGACAGAAATGCCAAGAAACGAAGGTAAATGCGCGCCAAATTTATAATTGTCAGAAAGAAGGAAAATATAATTAATTGTTTCGGACAATCAGGAAACAGTGTTGTGCAGAAATAGCAGCCTTGCGAGCCTCGTGAAAATCATATACCTTGCTTCTCGCGAGTCTCCTTCTCTTGCTGTTCGACGCGTTGCAGAAACTCCTGCGGACTGGTCTGCTGCAGCCTCGCGATCTTCTCGGCGTACTTGTCGTAATAGGGATTCCTCTGCAACTCCTCGAGAACCTTTTCGAGCCTCGCCCGGCTCGTCATGATGCACCTCTCGTCGCTCGTCCTCGCGGTTACCCGGTTACCCTTCAGATGCCTGGTCAAACCTAGGCGCGTCGCGTTTCGCAGTAAAACGCTTGCCATGAATATCCAGCGGTACGGGCGATACTGCCGATGCCGATATATTGGCGATACCTTAAACACGCGTGAAATTAGCCGAAAGAAGCACGTCACCCATAGGAGTTAGGAGTTAAGAATAAGAGTAAATAAGAGGTTAGGGGACGGAGCACGGAGCAGTGAGCACGCCAGCACATATCCATTTTGGAAATTGGTACTACGTAGCTACGTACATACATTTTCCGACACTACCGATAAAACATAATTTTGCTGTTGCAAAATATGATGCGTCCGTGCTACATCTGCAAATTGCGCGATCTGATAATGCATAATTTAATTTTATTTAATCTGGTATTATAAGTATCGAGGGAAAGGTATATATAAGCAATATTTTTAAAGGCCGTCCTGCTTGTGTATCGAATGTCATTGCGATTAAATGCATTTTGGAATTTGCATTTTTCTTGTTATAAATTAAATATTAATTAACTCTCTTATCTTAAATTTTTTAACTAAAATTTTGTCCGATAGAAACAGGTCAACCTATAGAGGCCCTCCACCACCCCCGCTAATTCCGATCGGCGGTCCTCTTTTCTTTAAATATTTTCGAATCTCGATTGTAATTTGTAATTGGTTGCGGATCAGTTTAATATTTATATGTTTATACATTTGCAGATGTAGCACAGGACGCGCAAAATGATGTTTTATCGGCAGTGTCGGAAAATGAACGTGGCTACGTAGTACCAATTTCGAGAATGGATGCATGAATGGATGTACTGACGGTAGTGCACGAGGGCTTTCGACGATCCCACGAAAAAGGCAGCCTCTCTCAGACTTCATACCGTACCATACCGTACATACATATGTCTTCTATAGTTCAAACAGGCACGAGGAACAGACAACAGAATACAGAGGAAGTAACACCGTGCTGAATCGAAATGACATAATTTTCAACCGGACGAGGAAGAGAATTGCAAACTATTTTAACGTGGGAATTATTTATAAGATAGGAATTAAGGTGCCGCCAATGTTGTACAGGACAAGATACTGCCTCTCAAGCAAGTCTGCAATTTGTTGGGTAAAGATTCAATTAGGTAAGCACAAAATATATATTAAAGATAATACATAAACATGTGCGAAATACATTCATTTCGGCATACAAGAAATTTGAGAAGATCGTGGGTACTAAGATGTCTGCGTACCTTATTCTTCTTATGAATTTAATATATTAACTACGTTTCTCTCAAGGCTAATTTAGCCTAATATTATTTTATGCTATTTAATGACGATATTTAATGCTTACGTAAATTTCTTCCCTCAGAGAATATTAGTCGCAGAACCACGTCAGTTACAATGCATCCTACAACTGATTCTGAAGTAAATACTGATGTAAGTACCATGCATGGAAATAAGAGACCTATAGACGATGGCAGTGAGAATGAAGCCAAGATACAAAAGACAGAAGCAGAAACGGTGCAAATGACAGAAGCAGAAATGGTACAAAGAATCAAGAGGAAAAATCACGCCATGTTATTGGGCTACGTTGGCAAAGACTATTACGGCATGCAAAGAAATCCTGGTATGAAGACTATCGAGGAAGATTTGATTAGTGCCTTACTGAAGGCAGACCTGATAACCCAAGAACAATTTGAAAATATACGTGCAATCAATTTTCAAAGAGCTGCGCGTACAGACAAGGGAGTATCGGCAATTAGGCAGGTTGTGTCACTGAAGCTACGTAAGATGAATATTTTAAATATTAATTTAGTATATATCTTTCTTCAGAATTATTGAAAAACAATTTTGATTTATATTGATCATAATGTGTTTATACTTAACATATCAATTAATTTTACAATCCCACTTCTGTTTAAATTATTATTGTTAATAAAACTTGGTGCTATCAAGTTTAAAAACAATAAAAGAAATAAACTTTTTATTTAAACTATTATATGAATATTTATATTGCTATGTTATAAATATCAAACTTTTTTTGCAGCGGAGAACACTGATAAGACAGTAATAAATCAGTTCTTACCTGATGTAATCAGAGTATTTGGAATAAAACGCGTAACAAAGGGTTTCAATAGCAAGAATCAATGTGACGCACGTACTTATAGATATATCATTCCTTCTTTTGCATTTGCATTAGAAGATCAGAGTTTGTTAAAACTTGGAGAGGAAGTTAACGAAGATGAGAGAATCAAACAGTTATCGGTTATTGACGGAAAGCCATACACGGATTATAGATTATCTCCAGACTCTTTAAATAGATTAAATTCGATTTTAAAACTTATGGAAGGTTCTCACAACTTTCATAACTTCACGTCGAAAGTGTAAGTCGATATCAATTCAGAAGTACGTGCTTATTCATTTAGGTATCTACAACTGAAACACATTCTATTTAATTCAGGAAACCATTAGATCCACGTGCACGGCGCTACATAATCAGTTTCTGCTGCTCGGAGACGTTTGTCTCAAACGGTATAGAATTTGCGGTATTAGAAGTTAAAGGGCAGAGCTTCATGTTGCATCAAATTCGAAAAATGGTCGCAACTATAACCGCAGTTGCGAGAAACATGGTACCCGAGGAGACAATCAATGAAGCGTTCAAGACAATGGACAAGATGGACATACCACTTGCACCCAGCTTAGGATTGTGTCTGTGTCATGTAAGAAAATTTGATAGCGCATATTTTGCTAGTATTTACGAGTATGTACCCAAATCGACTCTTAGTTGGAACGTTCGATTGGCCGATGAAAGAGCAATGAGTATTTCTGCTGAACTTGTTAATAAACCTAGTCGGCACGGGCAGGTGCTCGCGAAAAAGCGCATTTGCTTACGCACGGCTACTTGGTGTAGTGTCGGACTATCGCGACCATCACAGTATTTATTACAATATTTAAAAACATCGTTAATAAAATAGTTAATATTAAACTTGTAATTTCTTGTGAGATTAATATTAAATTTTCTAAGGACACATTATTCAAGGAATAAATATATTTACAGGTGCATTACGATAATTACAGTAAAAGATATGGCGCGGACGGTCTCCATGAAACGCTAGATTGGAAGGAGTGTGAAGAAGAAGTACAGAAGTTTCAGAAAGCGTATATTTTGCAGCATATGGTGGACACAGAAATTTCAGAACAAACGTATCCTTTTTAAACACAATACCTCATGTAATAAATTTTTCCATCTATTTAAATACTTTAACTAATATTATATAGGACGTTGAAGTGGCTCGCTGGTCTTCCTTTTTATTCGTTTAGTAACAGAGATGTACTACCTGTGGAGGACGATGAAAAACAACTACCCGTTGAGAATGATGAACAACAAGAAACCGTGCATAATGTCGTTTAGGTGTAAATGTTAGGTGTAAAATAGCTCAGTCTCTGTATCAAACATATTAAGAAACATTAAAGAAAGTTTTTAAATTATTACTAGTTTCCTTTTTGCAAGATTGATTACAAATTTCCTGAAATTACAAAGCGATTCTGTAAAACCGAAAACAGCGATGATGTCAGTGTTTTTTAATCAGATATTCTGACGTAAAATGTCTATTATCTTTATCTCATAAAGTGCTTTGAACCGAATTGAAAATATGTGCGCATGTATACGGTCATTCTTTCTCGATTTGTTTATGGTTCAAATATTTTTGCTGCGTATAAATCGAATATGTTGTACTTCCCCCATACTTTTTACTAAAAAGCGCATACGAAGATGACGCGCGTGCTTCGCCAGCGTTGGGTAATTCCAGTCTCGTGGTATCCAGTATTTCCAGTGGAGGATCGCAGTGACTGGTCGAGCGCCGAGATATAAGGAGGATTGCGGATTGCAATTCCTGACATTTCGTATACGGTGTGCTTTACCATGCGGATTGTTCAACGGATCCCAACATTACTAATAATTGTTTACGGTAAGCAAAAAACATATTATGACGCAAATTTTGTGATAAATAAGAATCATATCACGAGATGTTGATAAAAAATGTTGTGATTGTAACTTTATAGAAAAATTTTGTACCATAACTTTCCTTCCCGAAGATCTTTTATTTATCAATTAGATGTGGCGCAACCGAATATTAAATAGAAATAGTATATTCTTGATAAAATAGTATTTTTTGATAAGTGCTCATAGAGATATATTTAGATTTAAAAATGCAACTGTTTTCACTGGTACCGTTAATATTACCTTACATTCATGAGAAAATTTCAAAAAAAAAGAATTTTTTTTGTAAAACTTGTTTTTATTTATCACGCATCTGTTAGGAAAAATTTTGTATTATATATTAATTGTACATCCGAATGTTCCAAGAGATTTCCGAAGTAATCTCAACCAGTTTCAGAAACTGGTTTAAAGACCTTGAACCTCAGTGCAGAAGAATCTATCTCGCTTACATGTTTACTCAGGCTGGATAGATAATAAGCGAAGAAGATACGAATACACATAAAAGCATGTCTCTACCACATTTATTATTAGTTTTCTTATATTACCAGTCGATGTGATCAATCAATCTATAATTGATTTCCCTATCGCAAAAGATATGATCATGAAACAGGATTCTTCTACGTATATTATTGGAAAAATCTCAATTATAATTATAATTATTTGACAAATAATTTCAACTTACACAATTACTCAACACATAAAATAACGGAATAGATTTTTCTATCTGGCGATTTTTCTATCTCTATTTCTTCAATTTTACAGTGTGCATTGGTTCTGTCTATACACAAACAGATGATTGCGGGTAAGTATTTGCGCGTCGAAGTAATCTAATGTTCAAATAAGTAAGTATCAACTAATTTAATCATTTGGACAGACCACAGACACAGACATTTCAATGTGGCAATGGAGAATGTATAGCCAGCGCGTTATTATGCGATGGCAAAACGAACTGCAGGGATTTATCCGACGAGACAGAGGCCGCATGTAAAGGGCCACAATTTTTCTGTCCTAACAACGCCTTTCGTTGTAATTATGGAGCCTGTATAGACAGAGACTTGATGTGTAACGGCGTTTCCAACTGCGCCGACAACAGTGACGAAACGCAGCCCCAGTGCTTAAGAAATACAACGAAAAGATGTATACCGAATGAGTTTCAGTGTGACAACGGCCAGTGCATTTCTAGCGACGATGTGTGTGACGGAACTCGAAATTGTGCGGATGGTTCTGACGAAACATCTAAAATGTGCCAATCGTTAAAGTGAGAATCTTTTATACATGTTTGAAGTACGATTCCTAGTTGTATGTACATTGACCAACTAGTATGAGAAACAAACGTCTGCCAATTTATTTGCAGTTGTCCTTCGACAGCTTTTCGTTGTGCTTATGGAGCTTGTATCAATGGTGATCTACGATGTAACAGAAGAGACGACTGCGCCGATGGCTCAGACGAGGACCAGAGATTATGTAGGACTGGATGGCCGGTAGTTTTACCGTCGGTGCGACCAACAACGGGAACTACACGATCGCCACCGACTCCTGCACCAACACGTCCTTCTGGAACACCTTCTGGCACAAACACTTGCAAAGCACCTCCGCAACCGCAAAACGGTCGCTGGAAGTTACATCGATCGCAGTGCCCAGATGGACAGGACTGTAACGTTCCAGAAGGAACTGAACTGGGATTAGGATCTTATCTCGTCTACTCTTGTGATTCGGGATATAAAATAAGAGGTTCGCCCGACGTTAGCTGCAGTATCGGGGGAAAATGGCTTAATATACCAGTTTGCAAAGGTATTAAACTAGTAATTATATATTTTTAACTATTTTTTAAGATAAATAAATATGGATTCTTAAATATTGAATATTTCAGTCAAAGAAATTCATCATCTTCAAAACGATCAGAATTATACATGTTAATTGTTGACAATGTTTGTTTGATAGCAATACTCTGCAAAGCTTTAGCCGCACCATCAATCAAATCTGAATGTCGGTACGACGATGAATGGATATCATGCAAATCTCCAGTTCCACCAAGAACAAGAGCAACATTGTCATGTGCAAACAGTTATCGACCTGAAACTAATCAACACCTACTGTCCGGACAAGGAACGAACGTGAGATGTAAAGCGAATGGTGAATGGGAACCAGAGCCTATGCGATGTGTTCCAGGTCCGGTCACGATAAATATTTACATTAATGATAATCAACTTGCGTTCCAAACCACTTTTGACAGAAACAATTCTACGTTTATCGAAGTGTTGGATGATAGAATCATTATACATACAAATGCCAATAATCCAAATTATCCGAACATAAATGTTAGAGTACCAAAGCCAAATAATGATACAGCAGCAGATGTGCCTTGGGCATGGTCTTAAGATTATAAAAAAATAATAGTACAATTATAAGTAGTAGAATTTCGAACAATATTTTTACAGTTGGCATGTCAATATCCCCATTGAGATAATTCACATACCTGTGTCATTCTGTATTACAATTTCTATTTAAGTTATGATTTGCAATTGTTTCCTAATGAACCAAAGCTTTGATGAAAGTATTAAAATATAGTTTTTAATTACGCTGTGTATAAATTTATAATTTATTAAGTTAAGTGCACATACATATACACACATCGAATATATTTAATAAACTATTACGTGACCTCGATATATCTCAATTTCCTTTCCATCCAATTAGTCATAAAATTATCACACAATGACGCGCAATGGTTACGGTTACTGTGAATTATCTCTTCCTCTTTTTTTTTCTATAATCACGAGTGCTCAATACATTCTCTTGTATTATCACGCTAAGACGAAATTCTCCAACCGAAATATTTGTTGTAGTATGCGGCACTCTACCTCTCAATTATCAACCGACCGTTGTAGGCGGTTTTAGGCCGAATATCACGGAATTTCCGTGGCACGCCTCGATGTATCGCGATGAACCAGGCGAGCCAAAGAAATACTTCTGTGGAGCGTCTATCATTCAAGAAAATCTCTTGATAACGGCAGCTCATTGTGTATACGACGAGAACAATAGGCAACCGATTGATGCCAACAAAATTTATATATTAGCGGGAAACCTTTTTCGCGATTATAATAATCCCTTTCACGATCCAAATCTCATTAAAAGAAATCAGGTTTGCAAATGTTCTAATGCGATGTAAAGTAATCTGTATAAAATATTGTCGATCGAAATGTTACACATACCTTCTTCCAGGTGAAACGTATTTACATCGCACGAGATTATCTAGGATACATAGGAAATTACCTGTGGGATATCGCGGTATTAGAACTCGTCACACCATTTGTATTGTCATCCTATTTAGTTCCTGCGTGCATAGATACTTTAAGCTTTGGGAGTGTATTGGAACCGGGTACTTATGGAAAGGTAGCGGGATTTGGTAGAACCGCAACTGGTGAATCCAGCGCAGTTTTACAGGCTCTGACAGTGCCTGTAATCTCAGTCAGCCAATGCAGGTCCGCGAGCCAAAGTGTTAATACGGAACAATATATCACCAACGATAAGTTTTGCGCAGGCTACACAAATGGTTAGTAAAAGATCGTTTATGTGTGTCATAAATCAGCATGACGCTATATTATTTTACTAAATTTATCAGAAATATATTTGCAAAAGATATATGACTACTTCAATTTAAGTAAATGTTACATAAGAAAAGATAATAAGGAAAGACAAAAAAAAAACAAATTTAAGAACGATTGTTCTATATATGCAAAGATGCGAAAAATAGAAAGATAACTTACATAAGCATTGTGTGTTTCAGGTTCTTCCGTTTGTGATGGTGACAGTGGCGGCGGATTAGTCTTTAAAACCAATGATTTGTGGTATCTCCGAGGTATCGTTAGCGTTTCTCTCGGCACGATAAAAGAGGGTGGAAGTTTTCATTGTAACTACAACTTGTATTCCTTATATACAGAACTCTCCAGGCATATTTCATGGATACAAGATGTAATTATCAAAATAGAACAAAATCAGACGCATATATTATGCACAGAACAATCTCAAATAAGATGTTCCTAAATTTATTGATAGAAGTACCGATTATTATGTGCAATCACCGAAAAAAAGCATTTACCTTGTGTGCGCCTACATTATACTTGATAATTATCTCTATTTTTTTATTGAATGCGTAATTATGTGAAGTTGCAACTCTGTTGAACAATTAAAGACTTGAGAGATAATTTCTTGTACGTATGTGATAAATGAAATTAATTTCACAATTCTAGCTGTGCTTGTTATTTTATGGGTTTTAGAAATTCTTATTACTTTAATACATAAATGTAGGTAGATGACGGAAAAAATGGATGAACAGATAATAGACATTTAAATCTCATACATATTTTAATTAATTTTATATATGCCAAGTTGTACAAAACAGAATTAATAAAAAAAAAATTTTTTTACACATTACGTTTATACATAATGTACATTTAAATATATTTTTCACTATATGACACAATATCTACAATAAAACATTTTTTAAAAATGGGAGACGAATGATTCTGTGAAATTGTTGTATAATCATATAAATTGACTATTGCAACTTACAAGCATTCTGATTCCTTTAGTGCCTTTTCTTTATTGGATGGTACAGATGGTAGTGCAGCTACATCTTTGCCGGGTGAAACCAAACCTGTATCATATATTTCATTATTTTGTATGAAATGTACTAATAAACTCTACAATATTTACCTTCCATACGTAAGTCTTGCAAACGTTGCTTCAATTTTTCAATCTCTGGATTTGCATCAGGAACTGCGGTGGAAACTTCTACATCATCCTCGTCCAACAATTCCGCTAATTCCCTTTCCAATTCGGTCTCAGAGTCTGCGTTGTTTAGGGTTTCAGATAAAACTGTATCTATCTCTTTGTTCTCCTCTAAAACCTGGTCATCGAATAACAGGTATTACTACTTGTGTTATATCACAAGTAATTGCAAGTAATACATATACCATGTACAACCACTTACCTCATTAATGTCGTCCATAATGTCTCGAACGCCATATTCCGTTAAACCATCTTGTCCCATTTTCTTCAATACATCGGACCCAGTTTTATAAGCAGATAATACAGCAGAGTTGGAATGCGCGTCTTCAATATTGGTGATGAGAACGCGCAGATTCGCAAGGGCTTGCGCGCGCTTTTCTATGGTCTTTTCCAATTCCATTTTTCTCCTTAATCGCGTTTTTGCCAGCTGACGCAACTCTTTCCCCAAGTACATTTTAGCTTCATTAATAATATTAAGCTTCTCTTGCTCCATAAGCTCTATTTCCTTGATTAGCTCATTTTCCTGTTTTATCAGTTTATACATGCCTTCTTCCACCTCTGTAATTTCATTTGCCGCTTTCACGGCAATTTTAACCAGTACGTCACCATTTGGATTGGAGCTCTTCTTAAAAGCCACCTTTTTCCTATGTCTTAACCACTCCAGGGTTAATCTCACTGCACTCTCCGAAATCTGCTTCTTCGTTTTGCTCTTGCAATATTCTACTATCTCCAATATCGGGAACAAAACGTTATCCTTTCTAACTTCGGCAATGGAGAGGATAACATCACCTAATTCTTGCACAATTCGCAGATGTACGTATCTGACTTCTGTGTTATTCGTCTTCTGGCCTACAACGTACGTCTTCACTTTGGAAAACGACCAGGTAATTGGTTTTTTCACAAATATGTCGATTGACCATGCTGTCCATGTTTCGCACGGTTCTTTAAAAAAGTCAGTCTCTTGAATTATCTCGTTATTTCTAGAAAATTTCACAAAATATATATAACAATACACAGCAAAATATACAACATTAAAATATTAAATTGTAAACTATGTGCTTCATTTTTATCACAAATACGTGCCTTCATCATAATTGATTGTCTAATATCTGACAGCAAAACGTTTAATATATCTAATATATTTAATAGTTGCGCAACAATACCTTAGAAGCTCCTCAATCACGGTAGCCAGACAGAGCGGCGCGCAGCCCCTTCTCTTGAAGGCTTCGTTCAAGTCGACTATAGTAAAACTGCATTGCATGGTGTGTTTCAACCGCTCGTATATCAGATCGTTCCAGAACTTGTATTTAGAGATCCAATCCTGCGGGTTGGCGGATTTACTGCGAAACGGCGAAAACAACGCGCTCATTCTTTCCTCTTGATTCCAACATTCTGGCAATTTTTCTGCTGGTAGCGGCGACGTGCCGACGCTCCCACCGACCGTTTTACCGTCGACGTCGCTCATAATGTCAATTGAGTTAAAATCCCGCAACGTAACTTAGGTTATAAAAATATTGTCTGATCACAGCGGATGCGTTCTATTTTCGCGCACGCACATTTCCCGTCGACTTTTCTCCCATCTTCGTTGACCTCGTTCCAACTAACTGAGAAAAGTGCTATAAATAGAAAAGTATATATTATTTACACGATTGCAGTTAAATAAAAAGAAACGTAGAATGACTCCTCAAAACGTAACGTGCAATAATAAATAACGTACGTGTTGTTTTGCAATCTTGATGTCACGTGAACATTCGCTAGATACTTAAATTCAGTCCAAAGATCGTCTACGCGTCTTACAAATTAAACCACTATTTTCTTATTCAGATCGTTCTCAATATTCATTTATTTGTTGTCAGCTGCTTCGAGATCGGAGATACTCGTGAGTGATCGGAACCAATTGGAATCAAAACAATGAACACCGTGAAAGGGAAATACCGGCATTACCGGCCGACGGTGATGGGTGAAGCGCAGAACGCGGAGCAGCGCCGTCGACGAGTCATTTTCTTATCGGTTACGGATAAAAGCGGAATGCGTCCCGCATTTGCCTCACGAGATGGCATAGCGGAGGCTTCACGCGAATCACGCGTGGACGTTGGAGCTTGGAGCCAAATGGCGCCATCGCGATCGATCCGCCTCGAAAAGGGATAAGCGAGGAGCGAGGAACGCCGGCTAACGGCTAACCTTGACAGGAAGCGAGGCCTATTTTTAATTGCAGCCTTCGTCTCCTCGCTCGTCTTTGCGTCACGTATCGAGGTGCGCCGGATCGATAGTGCGCGATCCGTAACCGTAACGACGTGCGTGCGTTTTCCGCGCGCGCTTCTCTGCGCTCGAAAGGAAAACCGTCGCTGAGGTGCCGTAAAAACCAGGCACGTCAGGCACACCGAAGGTAGCGAACGGAGTACGAGACGCGTGCAGGTGAAACCATCATACCTGCGTCGTGTCAAACGAAATACATAAATTTCTCGCAAATGACCAGAGAAACGTCTGCGTTTTTATTCAACTTTCCTCCTCGCTAAGCCTCGCTTTCAGAATTCCGCCAGCCGCCTTGGCCGTTGCTCCGGTCTCCGGTCAATTAAGACGCCATAGCCATTCAGGCCCTCGCTCACGTATCGCGTGCGTCGATTCGGCTTTTATCTTCGATACGTGACGCTAAACCGGTTGCCCGTGGATCCTGTATTGTCATCCATGGATATTGAACGCTAGAATATTTCTACAGTGGCGTTAACCTTCATATGTTTCTCTTATAAAGAAAATACGAATGCGCGAGGGTGCTCGTGACTTTGCAGGAGGAACGAAATCCGGGGGACGCGCCTGACGCCTATAAGGCTTCCGCGCCTTTGTTTTCACAAAGCATGAATTAAAATATCAACGGAATATTCGACGCGCTTGGTTTCGCTCATCGAGGACACCGGACGAGTCGATGACCGCTCGTCGAACCGCGTTTCTCCCAAAAATGAATAAGACAAAAAATGAATTGTTCGCCGGCTCTCGGTCGAACGCCGAAAAACACATTCAAGCATGGCAACAGAAGAGTAACGGAATTTTCACGCGCCAATTTTCACCCCCCGTCCGTCGAACGGTCGAAGGACTCGGCCGCGAAGGCGGCAACTCGCGCAACGATGTAATAAAATCCGTCTATTGATTCGGGAGAGCTGGAAAATTATTTCGACCATAAACTCAACGTTAACCGCCGCGAAAACAAACCCGAATCGAGAGAGAGACCAGAGGTCAACGTCCTCCGGCTCCAGCGCTTACAACCGGCTCGTAACTATTCGACGTTCGTCGGTTCGTCGTGCATGTGCGATTTTTTTCCTTTGCATAATCCAACACAGACACACGCACACACACAGGTATATACGTGTATCGATCCACGCGACGCAGGTCGTTATTAATATTAATGCCCGTCCCGCGCTTCTCTCCGGATTTTCCTCGTCTCATCAACGAAATTTTCCCACGTAATATCCGCCCGGGGGGGAGGCGAGATTCCCGGCGGATACGCGCGCGTGTCCAACGACGTCTTCGTCGCGAGATCGCCTGAACCGCCATTGTAAGTGTTCGCGCGCCAAACGCTAAATCGCGCGATCGCAGATCGCAGCCAGTCCAGCCAGCGCGCGCGCCACATTCTCGAATCCCGAATCCCGACATTCCCGACACGAGGGAGGGAAAGGAAAGAGAAAAAAGGAAGGGAGGCGAGAACTCGGGGCGCCCGCGCCGCCGCCGCCGCCGAGTCGTGAACGGCGAACGAACGAACGAAACGAACGATTCTTTTCCGATGCCGCCGCTGCCGCGTTGCGCGGGATCTTTTGGCGGGAATTCGTCGACGCGCTCGGGCCGGGAACCAGTGGGGAGAGAGAGAAAGAGAGAGCGAGAGTGAGATAGAGCGAGGCTTTCGGGTCGGCTCGCGAACCGCGGCTCGACGAATCGCGTCGCAGTGTATCGTGTATCGTCGTCGGTCAGTTACGGCTTGGTATCCTCCCGGTAAGTTACCTCGCACATACGCGTCACGTTTGTTTGCTGCCTGCGTGCCTGTGTATACGCCCGCGAGTCGCGAGTCGCCGTGCTCCGACTCCGATCGCTCCCCCGTTTGCTCCTGACGGATCGGGAGCCGGAGCGTCGCCGCTGCGCCGGCCGGCTCCGCTCCGCTCGGCTCGGCTCGCCGCCACCGAGGGCGAACCGCCACCGCGCGCGCGAGAAGAGTGGAGGCTGCGCTGGGCTCGGCGCGGCGGGGCGGTTGCGTGCGTGTGAACGTGTGTGTGTGCGAACGGGCGCGCGCGCGCGCTCGTGCCTGTGCCTGTGTGTTGGAGTGCGCGGGCATAGCGGCGCCTGCTAATATACGCGATACGGCGGCGAAGCGGACGAGAGTCGGGAAGCGTGCCGAGTGCACACTGCGCACACGACGCGGGCAAACGCGAGACGCGAGTGATCGAGCTTACGAGCGAGCGAGCGAGCGCGCGCGCGTCCGGCGACAGAGTGCGTTTATCCCTCCGGTCCGGTGGTTTGCGCGTCGGTCAGGCCCGCGTGAGGACGGCGTCTCGCGATACAATACGATACGATACGATACGATACGATTACGACGCGAGGTGACGCGAGGCGACGCGACGTGACGTGACGTGACCGCACGGCGCACCGCGAGACACCACCGACCGCCGCCACGCCACGACGCGCGCTGCCAACCGGCGACGTAAAGGAGAGCGCGGTATCACCCTTTGTTCTCCGCGGCGAGAGACGAGAGTGTGCGTGCGGGCCCGATAAAATTTCGACGTGCGCGATAAAATTTCTGTCCCAACCGCGACAAGTGAGGTGAGTGTGTGAGAGAGAGAGTGCGGGCGACGGGCGTGCGCGCGCGTTCCACGGCCGTGTCCGGTGTCGCGTATACGTACGCGGCGCTCCAACGTTCGTTAACTCGGCGACTCCGGGGGCCGCCGTCGCCGCCGCGTAGCGGATCGTAATATTTATTTGGGCGGTAAGCGCGCGCGGCCGTGCCGCGTAAGCGCGCCGAATAATTCGGCGGGCCCGCGAGCCATTTTTCGGCGCGCGCCCCGTCGCCGTCGCGCCCTTACTTGCAGAGATTACCTCCGAGCCTCGGGCCGCCCGACGGCGCGAAGTAGACGCCGCGCGGAGGCACACACGGCACCCGCGGACGCCATGATTCGCGCCTCTCTCTTTCTCCCGCGGCGCGGCGTCCCCCGGCCCCCTCGAACCGACGCGCGACGGCGACGGCCGTCCCGTCGGCCGTGCGGCGATTTTGGCGGTCCCCCTTCGCGTGGCGGCCGACTCGCGGCCCACCCGCGAGAAATTCGCGGACGAGGGAGTCGATCGCGATCTCGCTCCCCGCGACGCGCGGCGTCCCGCCGAGATTCCACGCGATCCGTTTGCAAATTTTGAAAATGGCGGGCGTGTAACTTCGACGAGAAAGAGAGAGAGAGAGAGTCGGACGCGTCGAGACGCCGTTACTCCACGACTCCACGACGCGACGTCGTTCCCTCCGCCCGAGTAGCGACGGAGGGAATTATTCGAGTCTCGAATAAATTGGTTCGATCGCGCGCGCGCGCGCGCCATATCGCGCCCGCGCCCCGAGCAGGCGTTCTGCGACGCAACGTGCACGTCGCGCGCCGCACCGCGCCGCGTATCTCTTCCCGTAAACTTGCAAGGCGCGTAATTGATAGTACCGATTTTCGCGGCGCGTTTGCGCACTCCGTCTCTCTCTCTCTCTCTCTCTCTTCGCCGCGATCTCCCCGATGCTTCTTCAAGCGCGCGGGACAATATCGGGAGATCGATAGTCACGCTCGCTTCCTTTATTTTTACTTTTATTTTCTTCGATTCGAGAATCTCACTGTATATTTGTCCACTGTGCAATAACAGCGATAAATGCGGCGAGCTGGCTTTTACCGGTTCTCCCGTAAGGTTAACGCATCCTTGCGAGGAGATGCATTTTACGTTCGGCGTTCTATATACGCATATTATTAATAGATACAATGTACTTGTTTTATTATATTTTTATTTATTTATTTTATTTATTACCGACATACGGCACAAGATTTTGTTTACGGCATGAGATTTTGCGTATTAAAGAAATATCCGCGAGAGTTAAGGACATGTTCAAGGACTCGATGGAAAAACCATCGGGTAACGTATTTATTTTCGCGCTAGCCGCACAACATATACACGCGTGTATACACAGATGACTCGGAACTCTTTGTATTGTATTAGTTAGCGCTGTTCGTGGCTCATCTTGTTGGGGACGACACGATCTGAAAAAGAGACGAGGAAACGGATTCAGAGAGATAATCGATATCGATTTGACTTTTACAGTGAAACAGGACAATAAATATGTCAGACGATAATTCGCCCGTGGTGGAGGAGCAAAAAAAGAAGAGGGGCAGGCCGGCTAAGGCGGACAAGAACGCTGTTAAGGAGCCCAAAAAGAGGGGTAGACCCGCCGCGGAAAAGAATAACGCGGTACGCGCCGCCAAGTCTGACAATGAGGATGACGCACCACCTGGACCTGTTAAAAAAGGAAGGGGTAGACCCAAGGGATCCCACAAGAAGAAGGTACGGGGCGCTCGAAACGTCTGTAAAAATTGTGTATACATTTTCATGAATTTAGAAGAAAATTCTTAATCGAGCTGTAAACTGTTGTATTGCTCTACTTAATCTTAATGGTTAATAATCTATTTTGGAAAAAAAAAAAAAACGGGAATATTGTTGAACTTACAGCAAGGACCACCAAAAGGCACAACTACTTCGTCACGTGGCCGTGGCAGACCGAAAAAGACAGAAGAGAAACCCGAGCTCACTGGTGAGGATGAAGACGAGCAAGAAGAGGAGGAGGAAGAGGAGGAGAATTGAAGCATCCCGAGATGCAATAGAGGAGGACGAAACTAACACAGCTGACTTATCCTTCGAAGATTTTTAAATAGAAAATTGAATTCAATTTAATCATTTCAAGATTTACTTTTCCTTCATTTTAACCCGGTTAACTTTTGAGCGAGTGATGAAACGGTGGACATTGTTCTCGCCGATCACCGGAGTTTTCTGTGGAACTCCGGTTCCCGGTGCGCATTGCCACCCACTGATAAATTAAAAAAGAAACGTTGGATGCAAAAGTTGTGTTACAAATTTATTAAGTTCTTTATATTTACTCGACATCACTACTATTAATGAAATCATACTTTTAAGTACTACGTACGTGTAACCTTCTTTAACAGTAAAAGACTGGATTAAAATGCAGATCTCAAAACTTTTTTTTCACTTGCCCGAGAAATGAGGTTTGATAAACTTTTTTTTAATTAAAAAAAACTTAACGCAGTATAGAATATTGTGTCACATGTTTGCTACCTCCTTTTCTCCTTCATCTACATATTACGCGATTCATGAAGCAAAAAAAAAAAGAACTCCATACCGATCTAATATTGTAAGAGATAGAGAAAGGTAAACGAAAAAAAAAATACTTCTTGTATGTAACATATGCAGGGACTATTCTTTTTCTAATTAACACTAATAAGTGCATTTTCTTAATGAATGTATATTACTGTCGTTTTTGAGGCAAGCATATGTGTGAATGTCAAATTTGTATTAAAGTAAATAAACTCAAAGTACTCTTATTAATTTTGCGTCCGTATTTTTCCCGAAACTTAAAATTCTGAGCAAAAATTCTTCAACATTTTATCGCAAAGCTGTGACAACATTTCGTACGAGCGATAGCGTAACTTATTCGTTTCGTTATAGGAAAATTATTTCTCAAATTTATTCGAGGAAAAAGAATATGGGAAAATAAAGTTATTTTGATCGAGGAAAAAAAACAGAATCTTAAAAAAAAGGATGAAGTAGGGAAAGATGAATGTGATTAAGATGTATCAAATAATAAAGTTGTGAAAAATTTCATATTTATATTTTCTATTATGAAATTAGTTGCGTAAAAGTCAATGTCTATGTACATTTTAATTGGTTAATACTTCAGAACTTGCACGTATAATATTTAGCTTTAATAAAAAGATTCGAAATTTAATTTCATACATAATTTAGATGACATTAGGCTATAAAAGCTGAACAAAATTGTGGAGTATATTTCTAATAAATATACTTTCTTTTATAAAACTTCGGTCTCTTTGAGAATTTGTATAACGAAAAATTACAGTTCTCAGCTGAAGTCGTAAATTCCAGTATACTTAAGAACTTGATGCGTACAAGAAATTGCGGTAAATAAATATATTTAGCCTATGATAAGTATAGCTTGATGGAAAAAATGATACAAATGCCATGCAAAAATGTACTATTAGTGACCACCGAATAGCTCTGCATTTTCTTCGGTATCCATGGATTGGTATCCTTGCTGTAAAATCAATTGATTCTTATTTTCAAGATACTCGCGCGAATCGCAAGCGAAAACAATCTTACACACTCGTCTCTGATGTGTATTATAGCACTCGTCCAACAGCTCGGTCTCCCAGTCGTCCTCCTCCTCTTCGCCAGGATCAAAGTTGTACATTGGCATGAGTCTGTGTCTTAAACGCTCCAACTTGCGCTTTCTCGATACAATCAGCACCTTTAAAAACAAAATTTAGACGTTAAAGTTCGGGAAATCTTATTCATACCTAACAAGAAAAACAGGTAAAGTTTTGCTGAAAAAGAAAAAGAAGCATTTGCCGCGATTGTACTATCGTATTTTGTATTTATCGGCAATTCTCATAAAACGATAAGATATGCGTTATAAATTTTAAAACATGTGTAAAAAAATAGTATATCACGCATTGTGTTAATAGTGTTAATGCTCGCGTAGCAGCATGTTTAAAAACAAAAACGAGGACAGGGGAAAAACGTCACAAGGTAATGACAAAAGTGATATCGCTACCCATACCACAGCTGATAGTATAATAACCGAGACCACCACACCGAGTGGCACAAAAATATATTCCACTCCTTCGGGTGGACCGAACTCGTCGAAGGATTCGGTTGTTGTTGTCGGCGTGTACGTTGTCGTGCTTCTCGAAGTGTTATGCGATATCGCCGTAGGTTCGGACAGCAAAGTTATGGCGGTTTTGGATAAATTCCACAATCGTTGATTGTTCTCGCTGTCCTGTGGCAGCTCTACGTACGCCGTCGTGGGCACGCTGTCGTTGTAGACCGTACTCGGCATGCTTGGGGAGACCGTTGCGAGATCGTTCACCAGTATAGTGTACAAAATAGACTCGGTGACGTCCGTCGCGTTGTTGTACTCTCTCGTATCATTCGTATCATTATTCTCGTGCATCTTATTAGAGAAAGCTCGGTTAATTATTGCTAAGCCATCAGTTAGTCGCGCGAGAAAGCTCCTCGCAGGTGTGGCACATAATTAATATCTTACAAGCTTCAATAAAATTAATAAGTGTTTCTTCTCAATAAATAGGCATGCATGAAACGAGACGTGTCCGCTCTCTCTCTCTCTCCTTACGCTATTACTTCTCAGGCTTGGGGTTGAATATCCTCGAAGCGCAGACAGACCATCCAGATAGACCCAGGTAATCTCTGGTTCTCGTGGGAGACGTGGTTGTCGCGGGTCGAGTCACTTTTCCGGTCTGTTTATTTTTTCTCTCTTTCCTCGCGCTCCGTCAACAAACATGCGCGTTCTTCGCCGCGCCGCGATAACCGTGATAGGCGGTATCATGTGCTCGTCGTTGGATACCCTGTCATCCTTGGATATCGGTTTACGCACGTGTCGATGAGGTGAGCACCGACGTCATCGTCACCTCGGTCTTATCAATTTATTCACCGTGGCGACAGACAGATAATCCCGGCTCTGTCGTTGAACGACGTTGTAAGAGCACACTCTAATATTGCCGTGGATCCACGGAGAGGCTCCAGATTCAGACAGACTCCATCGCGTCGCATTATCCGCTGGACAGCGATCCTCTTCCCGAGAGTTGGTCTACCACCGCGATTTATTCGGCTGTCGCTGCATCACTGCGCATCGCTGACGTTATAGTATTTCCACCGTGGCGTTTCCCCCACGGCTCCTTTTCTCCGTCTTCCTCAATCCTTCCCCTCGGCGAGACGCGTCTTAACTCGACATCTCGACGACGGTATTTCGCACTGATGATCGCTGATCGCTACGAGTGTCCTCGTCCTCGACCTCGACGATTTGCGCATGATGCGAAAACGACAGCAGCAGACGACAGCCGCGGACGCAAGCGCGGAGCACGAGGGGGCCTCTCCTCCGTCTCGTCTCCGCGGAAAGTGGAATGGAAAGCGGAAACTCGAAATCCTGAAAGCCCCGTATCTCTGATTACGCGGATGGCGAGTGGCGGTTCCGACTCACAATAGATTTATTTTTTATAACTAAACTTTTAGCTATATTTAAAGTAAAATGAGTATATATTTGAAATTTGGCGAAAGCGAAGAAGGGAAGTTCTAACGAAGTTCAGTACCGCAATAAAAAAAAGAAACCTAATTATATGCTGATGATCAAAGATCGCAACGTGTAAATTAAAAATTTTGATCAGAGTAGGTTAATTAATATAAGGATTGCGTTGCTTGCACTTTTTGCATTTAGAATCGCTTATTTTCTCCAACACCCGAGTATGTACATTTACCTCGCTTTAAGATAAAATTTTTCGAGTTCTCAAGCAACACGAACAAATCTATAATCACAATATAGAATAAAAGTATAGCTGTGTAGCAGACGGTGATCCGGAGGAGTTTGCGAACCACTGCTTTTGGAGGTTAACCCCAAACTTGCCGCGACGCGTCCGAAAGGTTAGGTCTCGACTCCGAAAAGCAGACTGAAGCAGACGACGGGCTGGTTGCTGGTTGACGGTTGACGCGGGTTTACGTTTACACAGGCCTCTCCAACGTGAAAAGAAAAAGAGCTAAAAAAATAGGCCTATAAAGAGTACAGCGCGTTTCGTGAATCGAGTTCTTTTTGGGTGTAAATAATTAGGGACTGGTGTAGATGAGCGCATCATTTCTCGAGACCTCCCAGCCAATTGGCGCGCTCATCTACACTCGATTCTCGATCAATGAAACGCAGTGTACTACATTACATACGGAGCACGTGTTTTCTCGCATTCTCGCCGGCTTGCATCATTCGCACACGTATTGCAACATCATAAGCGGTCAGGTGTCATTAATTTAGGAAGAAGGAGAAAAACACGTCGCTCCGGATGGTCACGGCACGGATGAATCTCGGGAGGTATAAACTACAAACGAGCCGAGGTCTTCAGCATCCGATAATGATCGTTGTGCCGATTGTCAATGATCGTGCGGACTTTAACGCCGAGAGATCTGGCGCGAGATAGTCTTTTGATTAGAGGCCACTTTTCCGCTTTATCAGCTCAATGACGGTTCTTGAAATCCTCTCGTTCACTATCGTCGAGGTGGATCATAACGCGGTGAGGAAATGCTTCACGAGCAGGAGGGGTCCGCGGCGAATCTCTCCAAGAGAGACATCCTGCTCACGTCGTTTGTCGTAAGTGTCGCAATTTGTCACGACCGGCTAATTACAGTTCGATGTTTCACTTCCTCAATGATTAATCAATTAATCGCACATTGATCGTTTATCGAGCGTAAACCTCGCCGATTAATTCCACGCAACGTGAACGTCTGCTATTTCAAATTGATTATCGTAAATTAGGGGCATAAATGCTCCTCTCTAATTTCGTCATAAATAAATTCTACGTTGTCGATAGCGTGCTCTTTATTGAAAGGTAAAATTTTGACCTACGATTTTATTAGAAAATAATCGCTATTTTATACGTCAGTCAGGTGCTCTTGCAGGGATCATTTGTGACGTGACACTTTTCCCATTGGACACCCTGAAAACGCGCTTGCAAAGCCAACATGGGTTTTTCCAATCCGGCGGTTTCAGGCAGCTGTACAAAGGTGTGGGTCCCGTGGTGCTGGGTTCAGCTCCGTCAGGTACACGTTACAATTTAGCACAGAGTCACATCCAGAAAGCATTTTATCTCTAATATTAACGAAAACAATCTTGTTACAGCTGCTATATTTTTTATCACTTATGAGGGAATAAAACAGTATTCGCAACCATGTATACCGGATCAGTATCACTCCATTATACACATGGTCGCAGCATCGTCTGCCGAAGTAGTAAGTAATTCGTTAATCGTGTTCAACAATGTCTTGTATAAAGCGTCGTCTACAATGGCAGCAGAAGTATGCAGTAAGCTATCGACCAACCACAGTCGATTATTCTGGAATTGTAAAAATCCCATTGTCAATAACTTACTGCTTACGTCTTACTGTATACTCCTCCTGCCATTGTAGACGACGCTTAATACAGTCGAATAAATCTGATATTTTAAACTTTGGTGCTAGCATACAACTACAAGTATGACTATTAATCACGTAAATCATATTTTATATCTATTATATAAATAATATTTTATAAATCGTGCGATACCAAAAATGTTATGTAACAATATGTTGAAACTTACTCGACTTAACGCGTAGACTGCCTGCTCGGTTCGGGTGCCAGTTGAGGTAATTAAACAAAGGAAACAAGCGCTCTTGCCTGACACGCATCGACTGAGATTAAGAACACTGTATCGCGGTTACGGAAGCACCGTTCTTCGGGATCTGCCGTTCGGCGTGATCCAAATGCCATTGTGGGAGTATTTCAAGCTTTGTTGGACCCAACGGACGCAGCGAGAATGCACACCCCTGGCAGGCGCCGCTTGTGGCTCTGCGTCAGGTAATGACTCGAAACTCGCGTGTACTCGGTGAAATAATTTCGGTTAAAACAATCAGAATCGTTATTTATACGAGATTTTTTATATTTTTCATTTCTCATACACAGTTGCTATATCGGCCGCTGTAACGACGCCGTTAGATGTTGCCAAGACTAGAATTATGTTGTCCAGCACGTCGGCGGAAAGAGAGGAAGTTAAGATATCGACAATGTTGAAAGAGGTTTACAGAGATCACGGCGTTAAAGGGTGAGGATTGTGTAAGATACTGTATTTCTCAATCTAAATCCATTCCCGATATTTCAATGACGGAATAACGTTTTCAGGTGGTTCGCTGGTTTTCTTCCGAGAGTAACTGGCTTTACTGTTGGTGGGTTCATATTTTTTGGCGTTTATGAGCAAGCCAGAGAATTTTGTATAGCCTACTTCTCCTAGTCGCTGTTAAATGAAAAAAATTATAAAAACTTAAATTAAATTATTTATGAATACATTCTAGTACGTGAGCTTTCTTACTCAGCAATATCCTACTGGGATCAATTCTGAAAGGTACGTATAGATTAATATTCAGCTGTAAAAAGATCAAAGTTTAAAAGAATCACAGAATTGTTTATTTTCAGTCTCTTAAGGATCGAGTTTCGGAGAAAATCAAACACGTTCAAGTTTCTATTGGATCCACGTGCACGAAGAATCATAATGAATTAATCATGCCTAACTTATTAAATAATAGTATTATTTTATCAGCATGGGCAGACGTATTGTTTTATTGTTTAAGATATGAAAAGAAGATTAAAGACAACGAATAAAATAGAAATTTTGTTTTAAACAATTTCAATTGAATTAAATCACTTGTTAAATTAAATGGAATTTGATTGAAGTCTAAGCTCTATTTTTGTCAGCGGATTATGGTTCTAAAAATTAAAAAAAGAGTAAGTTTAATCGAGATTAATTTGCATTGAAAAACATAGCAAGGAGCGTGTCCGTGTCGACCAATCAGAATTCGTAATCACAATCGTAAGTTTCAAAATGGCCGTCTTGCGTTTTCAACAATTCTCGACTGTGATTGGTCGATTCGCGTTTACCGAGCTGTGCGCCGCTTCCCCCTTTATTCCGGTAGGGAAATTCGATTAGTTGAGGACGCATCGCGCGTCAGCTTCTCTCTGTGCCCAATAGCGGCTAAATTCACGTCTGTTCGACCGATCGCCGCTCGCACACGCTCGCACATGGCGGCCATGTTTTAGGACGCGTTTACCAACCACGGCGTCTCGCGCGAGTCGAGCCAATATTTTCCGATAATCAATCGAATTTGCATTTGTAAAGCAGGCGTCGCGTAAAATCATCGCGCGCCGGTCAATCGAATCCCGCCGTAATTGATAACATTGCTCTCGCTACAGTCGATATACGGGTTTTTCGCCGTACGATGGACGTGCGCCCAGTGCACCCACGGCCAACTTCAGAGGTGTGTCATGTTTGCGCTCGGCGCGTTGCTTCGTGATCGGGATCGTCGTTTTACGCTGTCGGGAATCTATGAAAGATGTTGTCGCTAGGCCCGAAAAAGGACGGCGGACCCAACGCCAAGTTCTTCGAGGCGCCGGAAGTTCTCACCCAGCTTGATGGTGTTAAGCAGTGGCTGCTCAAGAACTGCAAGAAGGTACGCTCGTTCTGTGTGCGAACATGGATACCACCCGGCGTCGTAAACTCGTCGCGGTGTACTGCAGTGTACTGCGTGCGGGCCTTCGCTTCTTCTCTCGCGGCACGCGCTATCATGTCGATCGCGATTTTTCCACGCCGCCGATCGGCCGGTGTCTTTTTCAGATAAATTTCTTGACAGAAAAAATTTCACGAGAATTCTCGCAATGCGCTGATATTATCTTTTATAGCGCTGACGCGGACGCGACTATCATCCCGATGACTGTACATCATCGTGAAATTTTTTAACTGTATATCTATCGCTTATACGCGTATGTATATGTGTGTACAGTGAAAGCATGAAATCAGTAATTATGTACGCTTATCTGTATTATTATATACAATTACCTAATTTTATTCTTTCACTGGAGCATTATATATATATGTGCACACACACATGTATACATGTATAGAACTTTGGACAGAAGTAATAAACAAAAAATCGACAAAATATTTGCAGGAAAGCATAATCGTGATTATAAAACGAGAATAGTATGTATTTATATACGTTCCTACTCCCTCATTAATTTTTTGTATTGATTATATTATGCGAGTATTAAATACGTTTATTTCATAATTTCTTTTTTTGTGATTCTTTGTAGTATGTACAAACGGATCCGCCCACTAACAAGAGCTTAGCCACGTTGCTGGTGCAGCTTTTGCAGTTTCAGGAGGACAATCTCGGAAAAAATGTGTCAAAGCCACCTATGACTAGGCTTCCAGTATGTAAAATATGTGTATTACGCAACGAAAGCAATATTGATGTAACATTTTGAATCAATTATTTATTCAATTTTTACAGATGAAATGCTTCCTGGATTTTAAGCCTGGCGGTGGAGTGTGTCATATATTAGCTACTGCTTATCGTTTTAAGCAGGAACAAGGATGGAGGCGCTTCGATTTTCCCGGTGGAAAAGTAATTGTTTACTCCTTTTATATATATATCTTTAGCAGAGAGATATCTTTCTTTATATTGATACTGAATATTGATACTCCTGCTCTGTATATAAGGATTGCACAAACATGGAACTGATTAGCGAATCACTATTATTACAGTCGGGATCCCGTATGGATCGTACGGTGGACATGCTGGTGGCGGCGGAACGTGCTTTAATACAGAATAGATGTATGACTGTACCAAGTATTTTCGTGAGACCGG
Source organism: Temnothorax longispinosus (assembly GCF_030848805.1). Classification (NCBI taxonomy): domain Eukaryota; kingdom Metazoa; phylum Arthropoda; class Insecta; order Hymenoptera; family Formicidae; genus Temnothorax; species Temnothorax longispinosus. The sequence continues at coordinate 24,381,724 of NC_092359.1, read as the reverse complement.
ATGTCGACAAAAACACAGCTGCGAAAGTAAAAGATGTAGTTAGAAAGCATCAGGGGACTGTCGTGGAGAATGAGGCGGATGCTACACACATTATCTATCCTCCAGTAGATCCGATGGAAGAGGAATACGCACGACCCTGTATGAGACGCGAGCGATCGGTTCTAATTCATTGGTACTACTTTCCAGACAGTTATGATTCTTGGTTGACACTGGATCTTCCGTGGGATTATCCCGAAGGGACTTACACAAACACAAATTCAAGGTGCTTAAACATTTGATGATCTTTTAATGTAAATTAAGCTAATTAACTGATGGAAATTGATTTATCGAAAATTTGACAATTAATTGAAATTAGTTGATGCTGTTGATCAATTTTAATACGTTGGGAGCGTTGTTGACAAAATATTTCTACTTACAAATTTAATTTATATGTAAATGCTAAATGTAAATTAATATGTTAAGTAAACTCTGCAATTATTTTCTAGATCAATGTATAAAGTATCGGCTACATGGGCGTTAGACTTAGATCAATATAATGAGTGGATGAACGAGGAAGATTACGAGGTAGATGATAGCGGTCAGAAAAGAGTACACAAATACAGGCTCTCGGTGGAAGATTTGATGGCACAGCCATCACATCCGCCACCCGCGAAGAAACCTAAGAGGAAACGATCGCCCAGCCCACCTCCAAAGCTCGGCAAGCGTAAGAGGTACGATTTTGATAACGAATGATAACGAGTTCTCAAGTTTCAAACGGGACTTTGCTCACCTTCGATTTCGTACGTTGCCATTTATAGTAGCAGAGCACCGTCGGGTATTCAAAGCGCTTCTTCCGCGTCATCGACAACGGTCCCAAAGAAATCACGCGGCGGCGAGGAAGAGGAAGATTTGACTCAAGGAATGGAGGATCCGCCTGCCGAACCTCGTATCGTCGAGGTGGTTGCTACGCCCGCAAATCCACCGATCGCAGGCCAGGGTAATGCAACAACGGGTAACTCCACCTTGGCGTCTACCGGTAGTAAAAAGCAAGATAGCGAACTCCAACCTCTCAAATCGGGCAATTTAACCGATCTTGATGAACAAATGGAAGGTATGTAAAAAAACCTAGATAATTAAACTTAGATCGGTGATGTAATATCGTAATGCCACACATGTTGGCATCAGATTGATAGTTATAAATGTTTTTCAATTATATGTTAATTTAACGAATCCTGAACTAAAAGCTGTCGATATCTCATAGGAGACAAAGGAAGCTCTCAAGGTGGACAAGATAGAGAAGAGAGAGATACTAGTAAAGAAAGAGGTGAAGGTGGCAAAGGTGATGAACCGGAAGACAATGTGACGGAACAGACGCATCATATCGTTGTTCCTAGCTATTCCGCCTGGTTTGATTATAATTCGATTCACACCATAGAGAAGCGAGCTTTATCAGAATTCTTTAACGGTAAAAATAAGTCCAAGACTCCGGAAATTTATCTTGCGTATCGGAATTTTATGATCGACACTTATCGATTAAATCCAACGGAATATATTACATCTACCGCCTGCAGGTAATATACCTAATTAATATATGCATATAAAACTGTTATATTTTTATTATTAAAAGAAAATCGAAAAAAGACGTTTTTTCTTTCACATATGAAACCATTTATAGGCGGAATTTAGCTGGGGACGTATGCGCGATAATGCGCGTGCACGCATTTTTGGAACAATGGGGACTTATTAACTATCAAGTAGACGCAGAGTCCAGACCGACGCCAATGGGACCTCCACCGACATCGCACTTCCACGTTCTGTCGGACACGCCATCCGGTTTGGCACCGGTCAATCCAAATCCGCCGAAAACGCCGCAGCCATCCGCTGCAAAGATGTTGCTCGACTTGGAGAAGAAGCCGAGTGTGACGGGTGCCCTGGGTACAGAGGAGAAGGCTTCGGCGGGCGCAATGGCAAATTTCGGTCTGAAAATCGACCAGTATTCGAGGAAACCGGCAGTCCTAAAAAACAAACAAGCGGCAGGTGCCACGCGCGATTGGACAGAACAGGAGACACTTTTGCTATTGGAAGGATTAGAATTGCACAAGGACGATTGGAACAAAGTATGCGAGCACGTGGGCTCGAGGACGCAGGACGAGTGTATCTTGCATTTCTTACGTTTACCTATAGAGGATCCATACTTGGAAGAAGGCGGTCCCGAAGGGCTGGGCCCATTGGCTTACCAACCGGTACCGTTTTCGAAAGCCGGTAATCCTGTTATGAGTACAGTCGCCTTCCTTGCATCGGTCGTGGATCCTAGAGTAGCTGCGAGCGCGGCAAAGGCAGCTATGGAAGAGTTTGCCGCGATAAAGGATCAAGTACCAGCTGCATTAATGGACCAGCATTTACGAAACGTTCAAGCTAGCGCTAATTCAGACGGTAATTTTATAATTGTATATTATAAATTAGAAACTAGAGTAATCTAGTTTGTGTAAGGCAATGCATATAATGATTGTAATGTACAAAAAATATCAATTATTTTTTCATTTTTACAGGTAAATTTGATCCAGCGGCGGGGCTAGCACAATCGGGCATCGCTGGCACAGGACCGCCTGAACCGCCTGACGATACAGCGGCTTCTACCACGACAACGACCCCGTCCGTACCTACGGGCGCGGCTAGCTCTCCTCATTCCACGGCGCCGACTCCCGAAGCGAAGAAAGAGGAACAAGATAAAGCTAAAGATGCTATGGAAGTCGAACAATCTCAGGTAGATGTTACGAAGAAAGAGGATGAATCAAAGGAGGGCGAAGAGGACACAAAGTCTACCACTGATCCAGAGGCTGCTGAAGCGAAGGAGAAGAAAGACAAGGTAAATATTGAACACAGTGAATTTATTTGACATATGTTATAAAAGAGAATATCAAAATGTTTAAATAATTGATACCGCCCAATATCGTGTGTTTAAACTTAATTTTTCTTTTTCGCAGGTCGTAAGGGACGCTCAACTACAGTCTGCAGCAGCAGCAGCATTAGCGGCCGCAGCTGTTAAAGCCAAACATTTAGCAGCTGTGGAGGAACGCAAGATCAAGTCGTTGGTCGCGTTGCTAGTCGAAACTCAAATGAAGAAACTGGAGATTAAATTGCGTCACTTCGAAGAATTGGAAACCACGATGGAGCGTGAACGCGAGGGTCTTGAGTATCAGCGGCAGCAGCTCATCACCGAGCGGCAGCAATTTCATCTCGAGCAACTGAAGGCGGCCGAGTTTAGGGCACGACAGCAAGCTCACCAACGACTGGCTCAGGAACAACAACAGCAACAACAGCAGCAACAACAGAATCAACAACATCCACCTTGGCAACCGCCTGGTGCGCAGCAGCAGCAGCAACAGCAGCAACCGCCAAGTCCGCAGGCTCAACCGCAACAACAGCCGCCACCGCACACGCCACCGCAGCAGACATAACTCTTTTGTGAGTTTGAATCTTTAAATGGTTAAGTAGTTAGTCCATCGTAAACTTTTACAGATTATGACACATTACTAACGCTTCTCCAGTCCCTCTCTTTGTTTCTTCGTATTTATTCGATGATGATTATTTGCTTCCAAGTTACAGATCGTTTCCACGATTATGTATACAAAATAATTTCACATCGTTTTGAGACATTTCGTATCTCGAAGAAGGAATAAATATAGTTTGCAAATGTTTCTCTGTAGTTTTGATTTCTATTATATGGATGCATATATGGGAAGAAATTATCTTTCTTCATAATATATCACATAAAAAACAAAAAAGAAAGGTTTCTCGCGGAACAAATTTTGTATTACTCTTTTTCAATGACAATAAGAGTTATAAAAGACGTACACATTTGAGATATACATTATACGTATTATTACACATAATATCATTATCGAATAATGTGACATTTGATCTACAGAGCCTCGTTGTCTATCAATTCCAGCACTAAGTCAGTCATGAGTCGAGCACATTCAGCGTTTCCGCGTGGCGGTGCTCCTGCGGTATTATGTTTCTCCTCGCTAGTTTCCGTGCTACTCGTTTCGTACAGATTCGGTGCTTCGTGACTGGCGCATGTGCTAATTGGTAGAATGTCCAATGCCAATCCCAATCCGAATCGTCCGCATCTCCGCATCTCTTCCTTTAATCTGTAATCGTTGAGTAGACGATAATATCAAAGAGGTAGTCAAACCATTCTAAGTCTATGTTTTTAAACTCAGAAAATAGTGAACACCGCAAAATTACATTTATATTCGTTAAGACGATAATATATCCGTTTTTAAAGACATATGAAATTTAAGACGATTTGCAAATAAGCTCTTCGATTAAACGAAAAGTCACTTATAAAGTGCAAGTAGTTTATTATAGTTTTGTTGCACAACTCGGTATTTTACTTACAATTCCCACATGATAGCTGGATCTTTCGGCGGCTGTTCCGGATTGAGAACGCGCAAGGAGGACATCAGATGGGAATGATAATGCTGGAGAAGCTGTGTCATGTAAGCCCGCCTAACAACACCACTCGTGCAGCAGTATAGCAAGTTCGCAAGATCAAGAGCGAGTGAACCGACCCGCGTCAGTTGAAAATCAACTAGATAAACGGCCTGCAGAAGCACAGTATTAAAAATCAAGTCTAGGAGGTTTCGCAGCGAGACGCATCTCACATTCGTGCCAGTCAACATTGTCAGTCTCGAGTGTGATTTATAGATCATAACGCGGGGTAAATATTCTTGCATCGTGTATCTGGCTGTATTTATTTTTTTGTTATAATTATCTGAAATTTTTATCCAGCATGGATGGAAAACTAAACGATTGAGAAAGAGAGAAAGAGAGAGGAAGAGAGTTAAGTATGAGTGTGTAAAATGTACATTATATATCTTTTTCTGAATTTTTTCAACTTTCGGGCGTTATGTAATTTTACGTCACGATTTTTCTAAAAGTTGACTATATCGAATTTAATTAGATGTAATTATGCATAATGCAAGAATCTTTGCGACCGGCTACACGGGTCTAGGGTGTGATCACTTTCGCTAAACCGGAATCTTTGTAATAAGATCGCAAATGGAAAAAACATTTGAATCATATAAGAATCTTATAAATTTATATAATAAAAGTGTATGGAACAACAAAAGTGGTTTCTCGTTTCGTTATCTTGTAAAGTATCTGAAAAAACAAAGGAAGATGATTACCATCATCTGACGATAATCATCTTTTTATTAAACATATGCGACCTTTCATTGTAGATATTACCAGACATGCAATGTGTATTGCACTTTTCTAATTTACTTTTCTTACAAAATAAAAGATTCACCTCTGTATCCGAGCTTGGTTCATCCTGAAAGAGGAAATTGTTGGTCCAACAATCACCGTGACAAAATACGGAGAGAGGTCCTTGCGCGGAGACGAGTTCGCTCATAGTGCGGAAAAATACATCTTCGTTTAGGAAAGCTTGCAACTTCGTCATTACCTCCTGTCTTCTGTGATCTATGTGCGAAGGAAGCGCTTCGGACACCATCGTGATGGCATTATTCACGGCCACGCGATAATACTGACGGTACCAATCTTCATTATCCCGTCGAAATAACGTTTCTTGTATACCTTGATCAGGATTTCTTAAACTCATGAATTCTTCCGGCCTTTAAAAAGTAATATCTTTTTGCATTAAAACTAGGAGACGAGGATAGAGAACGAAACTCTTGCGTGTAAAAAACAAAATTTCTTTTTAGCAATATTTTCATTATCATTAATATTTTTAATTACAGCGATTCTCGAGCTAGTCTATTTCTAAGAAAATCTAGTTAATCTTCTCGAGTTATCCAGAATAAACTTGTTATTTCCACAATTATAATTGTAGAGACTAAACATACTTACTTCGATTCCTTTAACGTCAAACTAAGTGCGTGAAAGCCTGCTAGAGCCTTCAGCACATGCTCTAGATTCTCCACTTCTAATCCTTTCCGTCTATCTGCCATCTTAAAACCTCTCTGTCTCAAATCTTCCATGGCAATAAGATCGGCTCTAGCAGCGTATATCTTGGGTACTCCGCTGAACACTCTTCTACCGTTTGACTGCAGTCTGTTCAGCGTGGGCCACACATGCTTATAAAACACGACTTCGTTTCTGAACAGTAACTCGCTCTTAAACGCCTCGCGACGTTTCTTAGATTCCGGTAGTATCTTGTAAATGATGGCACATTCGTAATTAATGTATTCCTCATTTTTCAACAGCTTACGTCCCTTTGCCCTGATCCGGTACAGCATCGAAGTATAATTATCTCCTCTTCCCGATCCTGGTTCTTCTTCTAAACTATCAATTTCCACATTGGGCTCATCCTCGGTAATTAATTCACGGATATCGTCGAGAGAAAGTTTATTACTACTATCGCCGCTGCTATCCATTATCCTGACAGATCTGCTGGAAATTCCAATCTTTACGACGATGATTTCGATGATAACTTCTCGATTTTTCCGGGTGGAGCAGACTTTAACATCCTATACTTCACGGTAGATCGGAGAGTTGTGCCAACTGACGCAGGAAATGAGTATTTGAGCGGCTAGAGCGGTTGGAGGGTTGCTACCTCCCACTGTTACCGATTTAATTCATTAATGATTTACGCCCCCCAACTCTAAGAGACAAGGACATTGATACATGTCAATCATGCACCTCATCATTTAGATTCTCCGCTTTGATTCTTCAAAACGCGGCGCGGGTTCGTCGCGCGGTACATGATATAATGATATAAAGAGACTCTTTCAATTGTTAGTATGTTTTGTGCACACACACAGTAGAGAAATATATAATGCATAAATATTCTTAAAAAGATTTATTGTATCAAGTAACAATTTATTAATACAATTGTACAATTGTATTAAGTAACAATGTATCGATAAATTAAAAACGGTAACAATCGCTGATAAAAATGTGGTTTTCACGCTTTTATATCTCGTCAAGAAATTTATATTACAGTGATATAATTTGTTTTTTTTGCTCCTTAAGAGTAAGGAAATTGACCCACGCTCAATTGAATCGATTATACAGATAGCTTGCAGAAGCACGATATTAATCAAGTCTGGATTTTGCAGTGAGACATCTGTGCCAGTCAACAATGTCAAAATCTTTAATATGATTTATAATTTTTTTCTTTGCTTCTTTTCTGGGAGAATAGGAAAGAAGGAAAAAAGATGTAATAGATAAGAAGATAGAACTACGAATCAAAAAGTTCTTAGAAAAGGAAAAAGGCAAGGTTGGATGGGATACAAAAAAAGATATACCACACAAGAGATGAAGGAAAGATCGAAATAGATAACAACATAGACAAAAGAGTTCTTGAAAGACGGAAGAATAGAGAGACAATAATTTCATTGATTTCTACCGCATCGATTATAGTGGACCGAAAGTTATAAAACAAACACATTTATATATACAGTACTTTATTTCGAAGAACTAATTCTCATCAGAGAGCTGTAATTTGAGAACGTCGTTACCCACTAAACTAATTAATATATTTTCCTGGTTGGAGGTAAGGGATACAGTTTTGTGTAACTTTTTAGCCATTTCCCCGGCTCCTTCTAAATTATGGAAAGTAACGTACTCCAGGAGTGTCTAGAAGTAAATGCACCGACGTTATTATAAATCAATTGATACTAATATTTAATTGAAACTAATATTTAAAACGGATGTACACTTACGAAAATCGCTGGCACGTGCGCTTGCGCCAAACACAATTCGAATATTTCGTTTATGTGTTCCGTTATAATGGTATTGCTATTCTTGATTAAATGCGGCGAACGAACCAATGACGATATAATTTCTACTGTTTTGTCGAAATTATTTCCACGTAGCAACAATATTATAATGTTGCCCACCACTGTATTGGATATCAAGACGTGCTGTATTTTTCTGACATTCTGAGCCTGTTGAAAAAATAATACACAATTATATATCATTTCAATATATCTGATTATAAAAATAAAATCCCATAACTAGCAATTTTAATCTTAACAATAGATTCTCTGTAATTTGAAATCGACTTGGTTTTTCTTTTTCTTCTTCAGTCAGCTCAGAAAGTATTAATGTATCGACACTTGCTAAGCAAAGACTCATTCCAAATTCGTCGGAGAATCTGTTATTGGATGCAAAATGTGAAGCACCCTACGTATAATTAAAATGTAATTTCAATTACTTGTATATGATCCCAAATAGCGAGCGCCATATCTGCGAATTGCGCATTCAACGAAGAATCGGGTGCGGGTTTACAATGTTCGCTCATCAAGTGCAATATATTCTCCAATAACTCTTCCCTGTCTAGATGACCGAACATGATCATGTGCGACCAGAGTTTTGGTATATATTGCGTGGCGGTCTCCGCGGGATGTAATTTAAGAGCTTCCAATATAGCACTCATTACGGCAGGTTCCGGTATAGTCACGTGCGGTACAAGCTTGCTGTAGAGATTGAAGAACGTCTCGAATTCTTCTGTTGCCAAAATTAACTCCAAATACAATCGATAATAGACGTGTTCCTGAAGCAAAATATTAGCTCTATACCAAATGCGTAATATAAAATATATATATATAATTAAATAACATATTTTCAAGAATACAAAATGCGCGACATAACAAATATCTTAGATCTTGTAAAAAATTGTTTTAAGTATTTGAACTCTCAGCAAATATTATAAATTCTGTGCATAATGCCATTAAAAAATATCGATTAAAGTTAAAAGATTTTTAAAAGAATGATGTTAATTTTATCCTTTATGTATGTTTTTTTTAATATTTTATTAATTACAAAAGAAATAAAATTATTTCACGGCACGTGGTGTTTTCTGGACAGAATGTGTTGAGGGTTTAAGAAACTTACTCTATAATTGTTGCCGATAAACTTGTAGTTTTCACCGGCGAGAAGAAGCTCATTCACCATTTCACCTGCTTGACGCTCACAGAACTGCCGGGACGCTATTTCCATCGCGGTAACAAAGAAATTTAAATCTTTTTCACTTTGAATGGTAAGGGTTTCCTCCTTTAAAGACTCCAAGATTTTCATAAAGCTACTGTATGACGCATCACCTGTTTCAATGAATAAACTCGTCAACATTTGGCCGGCACACAAAATCTTTGCGAGATAAGAGAATGTATAATTACCGAATCTACTTAAAATTCGCAGCAAATAAAAATATGTAGTTAACGATGGCTTTAGCTCGAATTTCGTGATATCGGCAAGTATGTTGGATACAAAATCTAGAGCTACTCGATTAGTTTTTATAGTAGTAGCTATATTGAGAGCGGCATTAAAGGTATGTATGTTTGGAGTGATCCCGTTCGCAGCCATTGCTCTGTATATTTCCATTACCAAAGATTTTGATTTTTCCTCTCCCTGTCTTAGCATTGGTACCATCGACATCACGGCATTATATCCATCGATGGATAATGGAATTTTTTTTCCTTGACTTTCATCATACAAGTGCCAAGCCCTGTCCGGCTAAAACAACAAAATTATATCAAATTTTTATTGAAATTTATAATAATAAGGCTTTAAAATATACAGTGAAAAAAAAAAGAAATTTAGGCAATAAGAGATCTGTATAGTTGACAGAATGCAAGCAATACAGTTAAAATTTGAGTGATTTATTCAAATAATTATTAACAATAAACAAACACACGTTTCGGTCTCTAAACTTGTTTCTAACTTTGTCCATTTTTACTTTTTGATATCCACAAAAGAGAGTCCCAATCTTTGATCAAAACGTACATTTGTTGTAAAGTTATCCAATCATCAAATAGACTCGAATTTTCTTTTTTCTTTTTTATCATAACGCATTTTTACGTTTCCGATTAAATCCATTGTAATTTGGTGGTACTTATAACTAATTTAAAAGTTATCTTACACTGGAATGTTTAGCTAAACCACATATCATCGCGGTATACGCAGCGGCTGCTACTGTGGGCTCTTGTTGCTTCAGAAATTCAAACAGTACATCGATTTGTGGATAACTTCTGTGTAAATCATCGATAAAATACAAAATATTATTTAAAGCCAAGTGAGGAAAATACATATCAGTAAAGGAAAAATAATGTATTCAATTTTCATAGACTCACATCCAAGCGTTCGCCTTACGTTTCTGTTCGAGTGCGTACCAACGATTCTCCAGCAAATCGTCACTGGTATGTTCACAATTATTGTAAAAACACAACAATTCCAAGAGTGCCTGTTTCGTTGGCACGGTTATCTCACCTTTTAGTAAATCGTATATCGTGATAGAGTTGGAAATGTGACCGTTTGATATCTCGTATAATAACGTTTCCTCCGTCACTTTACTTTCCTCTGTGTAAATGGGAGGTGGTACGAATGCCTGCAAAACAAGTGCAACAATATACTACTTGAACTTGCATATCGGTAATCAACAGTGGAATATTATATGAATTGACAATCAGATATAGATACGGCGTTTAATTAATGACATTACTTCTGATACAGTTACCTTAATTTCAGGGTCTGCTACTTTATGCTGAAATAAATCGCGGTGTTCCTGACGAACCCACATCGCTGTCTTCCTTCCAGACTCCTTCGCCAAGGCGTACGAGCGATTATGCATCTTTGACAGTGGCGTCAAGTAAGGGTCGTCGTGAAACTTATAATGTGGCGCCGTATAATCCCTGGATATCGTGGTCTCCAAAGCCTACAAGACAAATCGGACGACACACTTATAGAAGAGCATCATCCAAACAAATTTGCTCCTACCTTCAGGAGCGAAATAAAATACAATTTCCTTTACCTTGAGAACATCTGTGGGACCACGTTCTATCCTTTTTGGGATATGGACATCCGTAGATGAAGCTGACGTTGCGGTTGTCGACTGTAACCGTACCATCAATTCCTTGTACAATTTTCTGCGAATGTTTAAAATACGAATAAAATTATCACAAGTTACTGTTCATTCATCCTTATATAAATATCCTTTTAGAAACAAATGTATATTCTTTAAATAGATTACCAGATATTATTTAAATAACAGGTACAACATTCACGTGTATGAAAAGTAAGTCGATCGTGAAAAATAATTGAAATTGCTAGATTTACTTTCCAACATTTCCGAAATTATTTAAAGTACTCTCGTCGTATCGTCGGTGCGTGGCGCGTGCATAACAGTGCATAACGAGATCCGGCAATTTCGCTCAGAAAAGCAATTGATCTACGTATGTAAACTGAACGAATCGTAACTTGTTACGTACCCACGCGAAATTCTTGCCAAAGAATTCATGATGTCAGTTGTGAAGATGAAAGAAATTAATGTTTCCTATATTTTTCCTCTCAATCTTTACAGCCGCAAGTTTGGAGGTTAGATCATTGGAGGTCATGAGGTTAGGTTAGGTTAGGATTAAACGCGACACCCGACACCGCATGCAGCGGATAATGAATTCTCCGCGACAAATCGACGATAAATTTGATATTTTAGTACCTTTCCGATGCGGCAAAATCCGCAAAATGATTAAATCGCAATTAGGTACATCATAAAAACCGATGACGATGATACATCAAAACAAACTCATTAAATAAAATTTCTCGAATTGATATAAAGCTAGAGCGAAGCAACACGTTAATTATTGTGAGAGCACGTTCGATTAAATTCTGATTGACTAGTGATTGATTTAGATGACAGAATTACTTGGAGCAAAATTTTTAACCACATAATTCGTTGTCCCTGATTTTTATCTTTCTTTTCCCTAAAGAATAAAATAATAATTCTATTCTTGATAGTACAAGTTTGATAAGTTACATATATTAAACACTGATTAAGTTTAATCGAAGATCAGCTAAAAGATCACAAACTACCTCGAAATTATAAATATCTCTTGACAAACAGCTTTTTTAATTATACAAATAAATGATAAAAGTTTCAACATACTCTTAAAAAATGTTAAAACATAAATTAACGGAATAGCGATAGAATGTTCGTTAATTAAGTCGAGCAAATTAGTCCTAAATCTCTTTTGACTCTCAAGGAGGGGAAGGCTTCTCAGGAAAAGAAATCTCGAGAGAAAAAAAGCACGCAAATGCTGGTATATATTTATCGTGCATGGTACCCTGCCCGCTACGACATGTGACGAGTGATGAAACATAAAAATATGATCGATAAGTACGTTGGTCAGCAATTCGCTCTTGTTAACGCTTTTCCGTACAACCAACTGCATTTTGCGAGATGTTGGTTCCACGTTCCACCTGGCCCTGTAATGCATTTACAAGTATCAACGCGGATTAACCCCGGCTGGCTTACGTCAATCTCTCGTAGAGCAATGGGACATCTGGTGATCTGGTCGGCTCGGTTGCCTATCCGTAGGCTTCGCTTCCCGTAACGGAAATGCGTATCGCGTAATGTGCCCAGGGATAATTCCTGTCCCTGCACGTTTCTGTCACCCAAGGCTCTAATTGTAAGGGTGACATTGATCGAACTCAGATTAACTTAATCAACGGATTAACTTGTGATTATTCGTAATAATTTCATTAATATGGCTAGAATTATTAAATTTTATTGTTTGACATAAAAAGATTAAATTAGGGACCATAAATTACATAGAAAAGTTTGTTGTGAGCATGGTTGAATTTATATTGTCCATCAAGGTAATCGAAGTTTCGCCCAAGTTACCCTTAACGCTGCGCGGATTCTACGTTGCATCAAAATCGATGGAGCTTCTCGTACGAAGATTCGCTTTAGATCTTTAATTATCAGAATATCAAGTATCAATTAATTATCAAAATTCAAGATCAAATTAAAATTCTTTTCAGATTCATAAAAATTTTTTAAGATAAAACTATTAAGATCAAGATAGAGTATTTGCAATTTCACGCGTCGTGCAAATAAAACCATTTAAAGAGAAGCAAAAATACATAAAATATAAAATATATAAAATGACAAATAAAAACCATCCTAAAATCTGAGTCCAAAAGATAAGTGGGTCTAAAGATATTCGCAAGATATTTTGACGTGTTTACTTGCGAGGGATTAGCACGTAACACAGTGGCAGGAGAATTAATTCTGATAGAGAAGAAATTAAATTCCCACTGCATAATATTAGAATGCCCGATGACCCACTTACGAACGCGCTTGTTCGGAATAGTGCGTCATCGGCAAACGCATTGTTCCTTCAACTGCGTTTTAGCAGCAGCTGGCTCCCCATCGTCACCACTACCATCACCATCACCACCACCCGCCACCACCACCACCACCATCGTCGCCGTCAGGCAGAGGGTACATCTTGCACCCTTCTTCATTAAATAGCTCAAGGTATCATCCTCTCCTTGGTTTTTAACGACGACGTAGGTATGAGCCGCTCTCGGCAGCTGCTCTCCTCTCTCGGGGAAAAGGAACATACAGAGAGAGAGAGAGAGAGAGAGAGAGAGAAAGGAAGAGTGGCAGATAGAGATTCGTTTCTTTCAACGAATTTATTTGTTTAGCATATGAATGGCGCGCGCGAGAGCGCGCGTTCACGGTTGCGCACGGTGAACCCTTTGGCATATTACAAAGAATTCAATAAAGTTCGTAAGGAAGCCCAGAGGGAACCACACAGTCTCAGGCCGAAAGCCGGAGAGAACGAGAGAGGAGAGACAGGGAAAGAGAGAGAGAGAGAGAGAAAGAGAAAACGCGCAAAAGAGAGCGAGAGAGGGAGAGAGAGAACTCCCTCTTCTCCGTGAGAACGCGCATGCTGTATACCTCATTTCGGACCCTATGCACATCACCGGGGAGCAAAGAGAAACCTTCTTTTTTTTTCTGACACAAGATCGCTCGGCAAACTTTGACACTGTATTTTGTATCGTACAATATTTCGGAGTATTTTATGTTTTGATATTTTAGGAGTTGAGCCACGGATTTTTCTTCAATAAAGAACAAGAGAATGAGGGAATAAAAGAAAGGATATCTTTTTCTTTTATATTGCAAGAGATTTCTGCGCGTAGTTTATAAAACATAATAATTAAGTAACCAAATATTTATTTCTTTACGTCACATTTTAACTTAACTTATATATGTTATCGCATATACATCTTAAATTTTCTGTTTCTTGATCTGATAGTAACATACATGTACAAAGCGAATACACGCGTAAAGTGCAACGTGCCGTAATTAAATCCACTTGTTTGAACACCCTACAAGATTAATTAGTTTCATCAATCTCTCATCAATCTGCTCGAATGAAGCTTTCAAAATTCATTCATCGAGCACCCTCGGCGTCGCGACGCAGACGCGGCCGAGCGAAAATGTATTTTTCTCTTTAATTCACCTCGGGCGAAGAGCCCAGAGCTCCGTCGCCGCGTATATGCTGAAAACGGACAAGACGTGTACGTGCACGCGTACGTATACATGCACATGCATGACCGGCGGCCGGGGGGCGGTGGGGCGGGCGGGCGAGAAGCCAGGTGTTTTATTTCAAACCGTGGGACTCTCCTTAAAGAGAGGGATGCTTTTGCTTTTGCGTTACACGCGCTCTCCCGTCCTGCTCCCGGTCCCGTTCGCGGGAGCGAGACGGAGAAGGCGTCAGGAGCGAATGAAAAACAGGATTCGCGTCCCTCCACGCTTCCACGGGCAGCAGCCCTCACTACTTTTATTGTGTTTCCTTGTTCGATCGAACGTAACGTAACCCTCCCGCCCTCCCCCCCGCCTCACGGCCGCCCTTCGTCCTTTGATAGCGGGTTCTTCCTCTTCCTTTTTTTCCGCCTTTTTCTTTGTGCGCCTCCGCGCCATCCAGAGAGAATTGTGAAACGCGCTTCGCATCCACGGGGGTACGTTTTACACGTGGCACCTCTACGCGTGGAAAAGAAAACAGAAAGGAATAAGGAAGCAAAGAGAGAGAGGGAGAGAGAAGGTGACACGATGTAGAAGAAATACACTGTGTATCCGTATAGAATGTACGTCCTCTTCTCTCTCGAGAGAGAGCAGAAAACCCGAATCCGAATCCCCGCGAGCTTGCCAATTCGGGGCTCGCGGTAAGCAGGCGAGCCTACTGGGGAGAAGTCCGTTTGCCTTGTCCTCTCTGCCCTTCCTTCCTATGCCGTGCGACCGTTTCGGATGGAACGGTTACGTGAGCATCGCGCGCCACACAAAAGGATGCGCGGCTTCCTCTCTCTCTCTCACCTCCTCCTTCTTTCTACCCTTTTCTTCCTTCCGAATTCGTGCACGATCGTTAATAACCGCGCCTCGCAAGGTGGCGGAAACGCTGTCGTCCACCTCGCTCCCGAATTGGCCGGAAACGCGCGGGAACGCCAAGCGACATCCTGGAGGAAAAAAATGCTTTCTCTCTTTCGACGAGGAAGAGTCGCACGTAACGCGATGCGACGTGCACATGTATATTATTCGCGAAATTTTCGAATTACTAATTTGATAAGTTTCAAACGCCGGTTTTCAACAGGTGACTCGAATGGCTTTTCTCTCTCGTCAAAGATCTCTATTATTTAATTTATCTTCACTCGATTAAAGAAAAAATCACTCCAAGATATTCGCGTGTTTATTTCTTTGAAGGACGCGCGAAGGAAGATTGGAGGAGATTGCGGAAAGACGAACAGCACGTTCACAGCACATTCGAAGCAATTGCACGACTTTATTGTTTTCCATTTTTGCGCAATATAACATTCTTACAAAAGGCATTCTTCATAGTTGTTATATCCATGGTTCGGTAACTCATGAAACACGAATTGACAGATTTAGATATTTAATATATGTATAATAACAGCAATATATAACGTTGATACAGTTGGAAAGTTAAAACTTGTACGATATATTACAACAAGAAATGTAATAGCAATTTTCTAATATGTTAATTTATAATACAAAACTTCGATTTTAATAAATTCACGTGTTTAATCGTTTAATTGAATCAATGAATAAAAAATGACGAACAAATTATGTTGTTACGTTGTATCCTCAATATGCGAATTATATGTTCAACACTAATATTTAACTTTCACCAACAAGCATATGTTATGCTACAGGGTTCTTTTAATCCAGAGATAGAGAGACTATACAGAGTAGTACAATTTCGGTGAGTTCAGTTTTCAAGGCTGCAAATCTTTAGATAAAATGAGATAATCCGATAAGTTAATCAGCAGATCTTCAGATAAAACAATGAAATTACAAAATATTGTATAAGAATTATATGGAGCGATAGATTCAATCTGCTCAAGACCAACTGATATAAAAATTTACATTACAATTTAATATGAAAAACTTTTCAATTCAGCAAAGTAAAGCTGGGTCTAATTTACCACAACCGGGCATTCGAACTTTTTTTCCGGTGCTGCAAATTAATGTAAAAACACCCTAAAAATCATCGAGATCTGTTTTTCGCCGGATATACGTTTCTATCAAGATCTTTATCGATACTCGGACACCAACGTCGACATTTCGAGCAGATCCAGCAGGCCGGGACGAGTGCAATATGATTTAGACTATTCACAAATATTGCCTTCATCCCCACCTGCCCGATCCTCGAGGATCTCCATCACGAAACGGCTATTCTCGAGGAGGCAACGTCTTCCCAAATAGCGTTCCCTCCCACTCTTTCTCTCTCTCTCTCTCTCTCTCTCTCCTTTTCCCACCTGTCGGTCGGTCTCCCTTTGTTTCGCTCCTCGACGAGATACAATGCATCCCGATAGGCCGGGACTAGTGCAATATTGAAATATTATATTTCCGTTGAATATTGACACATATCTCGACCTATCTTCTATGCAACATGTAGAATTGGTTCGTTTTCCGGGACGCCGTCGTCGTCGTCGCCGCCGCCGCCGCGCCGACGAGATCGGCCAAACCGACGGCGATATATACTTTTCGACTCGACGGTAGTCATTCCGCTCCAATTTGCGATGCGAGGATCGTGCGAGCCGAAGCCCAGGGCCGAAGTACCTGTCGAAGGGCCCCGGCGGGAACTCTCGTCGCCCGTCCACGTGACTCGTCCCACCGGAAGCTGTAAGGAGAATAAGATATGATTTCTGAGTGAGCTAAAGCAATCTTTTGGATGCAAAATCGCGAGAAGCTGCACGACAGACTCGACATGGTCAAAGTGTTCGAAATTACGATAACAAATTCGACAAATTGATGGCAAAAGGGACGTATCACTAACGCGTTTCGTTCCGAGAAAAATTAATTTAACAAGTTAAAAAAATTTGTCACGAATAAATTTTACGATTAAAGTAACGTAGAAATTGAAAAAATAGTATACAGTATACACAATTAAGAGAGTTATTAAAATTCCAAATAATTCAATTCAGATTTAAGTATCACGTCCGTCGGCACTTTTCTCGGATGAACGCGCGGGTCAAAAATTTGCAGATCGAGCAACACACTTGCGATCATTCGAGTTAACAAATTCCACGCGCGAGCGTCGGTTCGTGCAAAAAAAAAATCACAATTCCCAAAATCTACTCGGACGAAACGAGAGCGCGCGCGCGCGCGCGCGCGCGAGCAAGCTTGGCGACGAATTTTCTGCTTCAGCGATCGCGCCGCCGGAAATCTCGCGCGCGAAATCCGCCGGTTTTGCGATACGCGCAATTCGCTGGAATCGCGCGAGATTACGCGCGCCGAGCCGCGTTACACGCGCTCGCCCATTGATGGGGGCGAGAAATGCGTGAGCGCAGCGTGCGTGCGTGCCTCCCTTCCCCTTCTTCCTCTCTCTCTCTCTCTCTCTCTCTCTCTCTCTCTCTCTCTCTCTCTCACTCTCGCTCGCATGCATGCACGGGGGGGCTCTCCGACGTGGCCTTGGCGGTCAGTCTCCAAATCGGAGAGCCTTCTAACATCTAGCGTCTACTTCGAATCACAAATCATAGCCCGAGGTCGCCTCTCCGTGGACCGTAGGTCGGTCCATGGACGCTCCCGCGTTGCCCCGGTCCCGGCGGTCCCCGAAAAATAGGGCCTCTCGCTGAGAAATAGGGACCCGCGCGCCCGCCGGAATTTCTGTGAAACGAGAAACCGGGGGCTCTCTGGGCACGCTAATTCGTGCACACGTACACGCACGCACACACACGCATGCACGCACAAAGAGACACCATGCCGCCACATGCACGCGCGAGAATCGTTCGTTTCAAAAGTAGCCCGAAACCTTGAGAAAGGCGACGATTCGAAATACTATAGCGAGGAAGCACGTTTACCTGATCTAAATCGATATTTCTTTTTTTTTCCTTTGAAGGCTCTCGTAACAATGACGCAACATCCTCGAAACTCGACTTCCGACGACGCCGCCGCCGCCGCCGCCCGTTCGCGGGAAGCGGAGGCGGACGCGGCGCGCAGATATTCGCCCGTAAACACGCTATTGTTTATCGCTCGCGACGTTTCTCGTTTCTCCGTAACTCGTAACCCGACTCTATCGCCGACGGTCGGTGCGTGCACAACAATGTCTCGCACACCTCGCGTTTCGCGCTATATATCGAGCATGCTGTCTTTTGGCGAACGGCGGCGGCACCGCGCCGCGACCGAAAATTCTCTCCCTCTCGAGATAGAACCCTCTCGCGTTTTCCCCGGCGCGCGACGTCGATCCGTCCTCGATCCCGCAAGGTCGCTGAAGCAGGCACGAGGATTCCCGAGTACAAAAAACGTAACGACGCGCCGCGGAACGAAAACAATCGCACGAGACGAGACGTTCCCCGCGACCCGTTAACTCGGACTTGGATTCCCTCGCGTGGCCACGTTTCCGTTTCCATTCCGTCATCGAAAAAAATAAAGAAATCTTTCGATACTTTCCGTTCTTTCCTCTGGAGGTTTTTTTTCTCCGCTAGCAGTACAATTAGAGAGATTGAGAATCAACTTTACCTTACCGTCACCGATCTTACCCAAAGCCAGGCAGCAACGAAGGGGGGCTGGCTCTCTCGGGTCTCTCGTCGCTTCCTCTTCCCGGTCCTGGGTTCCAAATTCCGCGCCTGGTCACTCTCACGGGAGGGGACGATTGGCGATATCGGCGCCGCAGATCAGAGATGCGGCTCGACGCCGCCGACGTCTATCATCGCCGTGTCAATCCGGCGTGACGCGGCCGGCAGCTCTCGATCTCCTCGCACAATGCCCCTTCTTTTTCTTCTTCGCCGTCTTCGCCTTCGTTCTTCCTCCTTCGATCTTCGTATGTTCTTCGGCACGTGACGCGCCGGTCGGCGCGCTCGCGGCTCGATCGAGGTGCGTCACACGCAGGAAATAAATCGGACGCGTCGTTAGATCGTCGTCCGTCACTCGCGATAGATCACTCTCTTCTTTTTCCTCTTTCTGTTTTTCTAGTATCTCTTTTTTTCCTCCTTTTCGGTCCTTCTCGTCGTCGATCTTCTTCGGAGATGCTTCTCTGTAGTCTCTTCCCCGTCTTCCACTTGCACAACACTTACAACGGGAGACTAGAAATCTGGGAATGCACGCGCCAAGGGAGGATAAGCGAGAGTCCGAGGATCGAAGCGGAAAGGGAGACTTCCTCGGGAGACGACGAAAAAAGCTGACCATCCACGACGAGGTCCTCGAGCAAACTGCGGTTGCGGCCAGGTGTCCCGCCTCCTTTATTCGTTTTGGGCCCCAAGTGGTGGGGAGAAGCGGGCTTATTCTTATTTAACAGCAACGGGAGACTGGAGAGCACCGCACCGGCGACGGCGGCGGCGACGACGACGATGGCAACGCGCAACGCGGCTCAACGGCGGGGCCCCGAGAACATCGAAGAGAACCTCCCTCTTCCTTCCTTTTCGTCCCTTTTCTCGAGGCCCTCTTCTCTTCTCTCTCCCTCCCTCTCTTTCGCCTCTGTCCCTGCCCTGCCTGCCTCTCCGTCCCCCCGCTCTTGTCCTCGGCGTCCCTTGCGCGTCTCTCTCTCTTTCTCCTTTCTCCTTCCCTCCCTCCCTCCCTCCCTCCGTTTTTCCCTTTTTTTTTAGTTTCTCCCGCATTATTCCGATCGCACGTCCGGAGCCCGCCAAAATTGTATCAGCTGTCCTGGATTTCGCCTTCGGCTCCTTTCAGGCGATGTGACGCGATATGCGCGCGACCGCCCCTCATCCTTCTTCCGTCCAGGTCCACCGTCCAGGTTCCGTCCAGGTTGCTTCTTCCGTCCAGGTAGGTAGGTAGGTAGCGACAGGCGGCCGGCGACCAATCGGAGACCGGGGAGACCGTCGGGACCCGGGGGAGAGATCCCGCCATTCGGTGGTAGGGAGGAGGGAAAGAAGGAACGATTAAAATTAACGCTTGACGATTATACACGCGCGTGATGACGGTTTGCGCCTCGCTCCTCGTGCCTGATTTACGACGAATGTGACAGATATCCGCCGCGCAACGGGGACGAGTCCTCCTGGCCCTGGCTTCGTTCTGCCCGGCCTGCCTGCCTGCCTACCTCCCTGCCTTCTTTCCGATCGGCCCCAAACGATGAAAATCTTCCTGCCGAAGCACCGGATTATTATACGTGATTTATCGGAGCGAAAACCTCGGGAAACCCTGCGAATAATCGTATATGCGAATAGACGTGTATGTTCAAAGACACGAACAAATGTAAAATCAAATCGGCTCAGATTTCAGAATAGAAGCCTTATTTATAATGTGTATATTTTAGTATATACATATATATATTTTTATATGCGCATATATTCTAATTCTTCAAACTTCTACATCGCACAGCACATATAAAATAATAAATAGAACTTTATTTTGAATTTTAACACGAAAATTGTCCAAAATAAACTTCAAATACTCGATAGATTAATTGATCTGATAACTTTTTATAAATATCATACATATATATAATTCGAAAAATATGTAATATTATATATAAGTAATAATACGAAACGAAATTTGTATGTTTTCGTTCAACGGTCACGGTATAAGCGAGCAACCAAAGAAGACGATAAGACAACGAATGTTATGTCTGTCTAATGTTTATAAGCATTTGTGTTTCTCGAGCTGTTACGAACATCGTAGGTCATTTCGTGTTGTACTTAACGTTTTCCAGTAAATTTCTCCTGCTCGAGCAACGCTGACCACGTTGTCGTGCTAACGAAAAACGCCTCTTCGTTAGTGCTTTATAAATAATGCCTTGTAATCCGCGGGACGACGGCTGCCCCGTCATCTCGCTAAGGTGTTTAGCCCTGTTTACTCAGTAATTTTACGCATCGCAGAACGTACACATGCTCGTTTTGTTCGCCATGCCGCATTTGATTATGCACCTACAAACGTATGTAAATAAGATAGCTACCCGAAAATTGAGCGAATGCTGTCTTTAAAGTCATCGTATGATACGTTAATAAATTGACTCATTCGCAACAATTCTAAAATAATTGTAAAATACAGCATTGTAGGCAACTAATAAATAAAATTGTATTTCTCGTCTCTGCCTTCTAGTCTCAGCCTTCATTCAGTTGAAATTCTATTTGACGATTTAAATATATTAAAATCACGACTTAACACTAATGTTCGCAGTATTTTACCAACGAATAAAAAGATTTGACTCGTGAAAAGATCGGTTCATTTATACACCTTGTATAAAAGTTTAATTACGCCACGAGAATTTCAGATTGGCCATTAATGCAGAAATGATCGATCGTCGGATAAATCGACGAAGCAATAAAGTAAGATCTGGAAGAATGACGTTTCAATCGGGGCGCAGCAATGCGAGGCAGCACGATTGTACCGATTTCAAACAGCTCGGTCGCTTTGTCGGTCCGCGCGTAACACACGTCGCGGTATCACCTGGAACAGCTGAAACTTACGTTCACCACGTGTTCATGTCATTAAGAACGTGGGCTCCACTTTGTAACAGGTTGGAACAGGCTTCTCTCAAACATTATTTGCAGCACGCTTCTCGACGTGGCACATTATCTTAACGTTGTCCGCACGATGAATTTCGTAAGTAACATTTCGTCCGTATTTTTAACTGTTTGACTGGTTGAAAACGCATTGTCCTCGTATATTAGTTCCATTGTATTTTTTTAAATATTACGTGGATCGTTTTCTATCGTTTTATTACATATATAGCTTTTATTTTGTGCCAGCACTTTGATATCGCATATTTATCAGAGATCATTTCATTCGCCTCATGTTTCTATCGACCTATAACACATTATTCGTTTGCAATTCATAACGATCGTTGTTCTGACTCAACGAAAAGAGCGAAAGCTCGCCGAGAAAGCCTGATTATTACAAATTCGTAATACATGTTTTCAATTCCTTGCTCACCTTTCTATCATCTTCTATTCGCTTCATTTTTTTCTATCACATGACGCAGCAGCCGACTTCGAAACAAAATTCCTCGAATTTGTCGAGGACGTGTGTGATCGTTGCAGAAATACATATTATTCTTCGGCCAGGCGTGTCCCTCGATCGTGTGCGTACCTATAATATATTTCTCCCTCACCAGAGACACGCGCATTATATTTCTCGCCTTTGCTCCCTTTTCCAATGTTGCGCTCACCTTCTCCCCCGCGCGGACGAGGGTTCGGGGAGGCGGGAAGGGGGGATGGGGGGGAGAGAAAGAGATCATCGCTCGCGATCAGCTGCGACGCGGATGTTTATCGAGACGAAGTGTAATCGTCGCACAGCGATTTCCTTTGTGCCCCGAACTCCCGCGCGGGGCAAAGGGGCAAAGGGGCACAGGGGGGGCGGGGGGGAGGGAGAAAGAAAAATCGAGGAAAGGGATGATTGAGAACCACTTGTAGGAGGACAGCTGCGCTCTGCGAGCGCATCTGCTGTCGGTTGCGCGGGCACGCGCTCACATATACTTACGCTCGGTGCCCACGCCGGTGCGGTGCGTGCGCTCGATGAGAGAACGGCGCGCGCGAGAGCACGCATATACGAGCGTATATATGCGACCATCTCTTCCTTCTCCTTCCCCACCTCCTCTTCCTTCTTTTCGTCGCTCTTTTTCTTATCGTTTCATTTCCATGCTCCTTTTCTGCTTTCCTTCCTCCTTCGATCGCCCGCGCGATCTCTTTTTCCTTTCTCCCCGTCGCCTTTCTTTCCTCTCTCGGAGGATGTCGTATTCTTCTTTAGCACAATCGCGCCAACGCGAGCTGCAATCCGTCGTGTTTCGCTGTAATCATCGTGCCTCGTTTCTCTCGAAATTATCGAGTTTGTCTTCTTAAAATGCCCTTTGATCTGTAATTAATCGCGTTATTTAGTAATTTTTATATTTCTTCAGTATGAGGGAAAAATCTAATCTCAGGGGATGATAGATACTTTTACGTTCAAGGGAACACCGCACGAGGTGCATCACTCCCCGAGTTTTTCGCACCGACTTGCCTATCTTTTTCTCCCGTAGAGTATTTTGAAATTATATAACTATATTGAGCCGCATTATACTTGTATGAGCCATATTCTATTTTATTCCTATCGACCTTACATGGAAGTGAAGTGGCTTACGCCCTAAAACGTCACATAAACTATTCCCTATTCTATTCCGCGCCATTCGGCTCTTAAACTGCGTCCCAAATCGTCTGCGCTTCGTCCTCTGCACGCTTTCTACCCCTCCTCCTCTCTCTCTCTCTCTCTCTACCTCTCCTCCCGAGGCCGAGGTTGACCGCTCCGACGCGGTTTCCGCATATATACCTCCCGTTGTATTTCACGTGTACCACTCCACCACGTGTACCACCCTATGCGTTCGGAGAGTTGACGGAGCCCGTTCTCCTTTAGCATCCCTCTTATACCGGAGGAACTGGTACCTCGTCCATCTAGATTTCTAGAAAGAAGAAAGACCCCGGGATCATTTATGGTGTACATAAACCGTTGCAGTACTATCTCTCTCCCCTTGCTCTTATTCGTACGGCACCCTTCGACATACAGGGAGACTCGTAACTAGCTTACGAAGTTCAAGGGCACGGTGCTCATTCGAATCTCCGTGCGGATGAATATCGTAACGCTGACAGACCTTTTAGACCTACGAAATGGTGCACGAAGGTTTAACGAAACTCGATATTTTAAACAGAGCTCGTTTCGGCAGAATTTTAAATCTATTTTTAGCCAGCGGCATATTTGATGGCAATTAAAAGGTCACAAAGGACGAACGATAAGTTTGAGTTTCATTTTCCTTCGTAAGGATCTATTGCCTGCAATTTATTTTAACTGAAGCTACATCTAAAAGACAACCTTGAATATTGTATCCCTGAATGTTATCCTTGAGCATTGGAAGGAACCATCGGATGCGATCAATTCAATGCATGCTGCTCTTCTCTTCAACTTTATCTTTATTTCTACTTCAGCAGGATTCTCCTAAAAAGAAAGTTTGAATATACGGAATATTGTGTTAGAAATAATGTGAAATTTTCATGGAATTTTCCGAAAACCTGGGTGGTATTTGAAAGAGATTCGAGATGTCTTAGGACAATCCACGATAAAGCATTTTGCAAAGAAAAGTTAAATAATTCAGCCATTAGCATATATTGCCATTTTATAATTTTTAGCAATTAATATTAATGGCTAATCGTTCTATTTTTACTTTCAACGGTTAAATATTTTGTGAGACAATTAAGCTGGAAGAATAGAAAATTTTTAGAAGTGAGCAAACATCGTGATTTCATGAAGTCTCGAAACTTGGAGTGAAAATGTCTTGGGCGTAACGTTTAGAATCCTAAATAATCGAACGCTTGTTAACCGTGCCTGAAAATGTTCAGGCTTGAAAAATTCAACGGTCGAACATCCGGACGGAGCCTGGGGTTTGAAGCTTAAAATACCGGTGGAAACTTTTCTCTCCAAAAAACTGTTTCTTTTTCCCGTCCGTTCCGTCAATTGCGAATAGTGTTGTATACCTGGCCCTGGTGCAACGCGGCTTATGCAGGATTTTGTGCATCGCGCTACCGGCGTGGCGGTGCGGTGCGGTGCGGCGACGGAGCTGCAGCTTGCCAGCCAGCCGGTACATAACACCACCGGTACCCCGAAAATTTCCTTTGTCCCCATTGTCCACGGGCTTTTCATCTCGCGACGCTCACAGCACTGTGCTTCCGAGAAAATTTCGAGTCTGCCGTTCTCTTTGTATCTCCTCTTCGCTCCTGTCTTTTATCCGTCCTCTCTATTTTGCTCGCATTTCCCGGGAGAATCCTGCCGCCGGCGTCCAACTTGGATTGGATTACAGGCAATTCTTTCTAGAAGCAAAAATGCAGTATCAGCAATTTTCGATCCCTCCATCTTTAAGAACGAAGAGAAATCTAAAGAGTTTTGGACACTCGACTTCGGGGCCGGTGCGAATGTATGATGAAACGTTGTTTCATTTGAAGCAAGATGTTCTTTTTCTCCATCAGAATCTTTCATTCGAGAATACTCGGGTTAATTTATATGTATTAAATATGTGTATTAAATATTAAAACGGTTTGCTAAATACAGTAGACCCCCATATAACATAGGTTTATATTATACAATGGAAAATTTTTAATATTTGTTTGTTTTAAAGTAAAATAAAAATATTTTACTGTACATCTCTAATATTAATTTTACATTTTTTTGTGATAAATCCTTACATCTTTTATAAATATGTGTTTCCATATTCATACACAATCCATATATGTATAATCTATGTGATTCGTATACAACATAGAATGTATCCTTATGTTATACGTACATGTCTACCGTACATTTTTCAAATATAAGACTCTTTTGTCTCCTTCCCGTTTATTTTTCAAAAATTATAAATTTACTTACTCTATACAACATGATTTATTGCGCTTCTTAACGCTTCTTTATGCGTATAAAAAAAAATAATCAATTTGTAATGCATTTCAATATGGGAAAAACAGAGAGGAACCGAAAATTTCTAAGTACGCCCGAAAATCTGAAGAATACCTAGATGAGAATAAAAGTCGCAAGGGAACCACATTTTCTTGCCGGTCATCAATGACCCGTCCGAGGTCCGAGAGACGTTGGTGGAAAGACAATCCTGGAATTTGCATCCGTGGGAATTTTTCTTAAGAATCCTTTTCCCTCGCATCATCGTGGTCAGGCAACATTCCTGCTTTTTGCACTTTTGCAGACGTTTTCGATGCCGCTAGAAAAAGATTAAATTTTTTTCCTTTTTCTATTGCCCATTTCGTTTGTTCGTCTATTAGTTTTAACTTAACGCTACCTATGGGGTCGAAATCCTTAACACATGAGTTTGCATATATCGGAACACATTCGAGAAGCCTAATATTCGCGCATTTATGACTGTTGGATATTTGACAATAATTTAACAATACTTTTATATAATTTTTTTTAATACTTATTGAATTATATATATTACTGTGCAACTTTTCTAATGACAAGCGTTACAACTTAGGACATTACTTGTAACGCTTGTCATTTTTGGACATTAGTTCTTTTGGCTTAGATTTATAGAGCCTTTTTCTTCTACTCTTTCAATAGATATTTTTTTCTTTTGAAATCCCGACGCTTTCTTTTTCCCTCCGTATATATGTTATAGTTTTGAGGAAACTTTTAACCATATCCGGTCTGTTCCAACTCTCCCGGTGGTAAAGTATTATTGATGGAAGGTCGACATATTTTGAGAACAATTCCCGATTGTTTTCCTTTACCTACGACAATCGATTACTTCTAAGAAACTATGTGGAAAATATAACGTATTTCAATTTGCGATCAGGATTTGTTAAACAATCGCCAACCACATGTGTTAGCGACCACACACGTTCGAAAATCAACGTTACGTCGATTTTCGAATCCCTGAAACGTACAATGGAGCAACATTGAGAGATACCAACAATAAGAGAAAATATTCGAAAACCTGAAAAAATATTAAATGTAGGTATCAGATTATGTTTTATTACTTTTGCGATTTAACAAACCCTTTCAATCTATGCGAGGGTTCGTTAAATCGCAAAAGTAAGTACAAATGTAAAGGTATCGACGGTATCGTAAGCATCCACCCGGTATACATTTGAATACCAACGTTTGATCGATTTCGAACTTCGGAGTAACCGAAATCCGCACAACATCGAGAGATACGGAGAGAAAACAAGGAAAATGTTGGGGGGGGTTCGAAGTTTGGTCAATGTCAACACCTGCCGAACGTTGCCGGCGCGTGCCTGTTTCTGTTTGCGCGCTGGATTACCGTAATCATGATTGTCGGAATATTTTTCAACTCGAGTGAAATTAGGTGTCTCGAGTACAGTCTAAAATAAGTATGGTCTAAGGAAATAACGTCTCATGTGAAACTCATTACAGTTTACGCGAAAGCTGAATTATAACGTAAAAAAATAACATAAAAATTATATTTGTAGACAAAACATATCATTATACAGGGTGTCTTTAAACTGATTGAAAAGGAAGAAGGAAAAAGAGGAAAGAGACGATTCCTCGTAAAGAGACGAAAAAGTTAGAACAAATTTTCTTCATACAAGATTGATTTTCGGAACAATTCACCCTGTATTTAAGAGTTATCGCATTATCTAATGGATATCATAGCGGGTCGTTAATGAGCAACGACCGTCAATTATATCTTATTCGAATAATCGCGTTGGGAAATATCGCGGCGCCACGATTACGCCGCGAAGCCTGCAATTTCGCGGTCTTATCGCTTTATAAGCGCACTTGGAAATCTCGAGGGGCACGCAGGACGTCAGTAGACCGTATGGACCTTTGCACGGTAGGCAGGGGCCCAGATGGCAAGCGCCCGGTGGTACCCTTGCAGTTTTTGACGGCCGGTCCCGAGTCCCGGACGACGTCGCTACCACCTGCTGCAACGCGTAAATCAGCCCGGCTCGTTAAACGCCACGATTTTCGACAGATACGAGCGCAATTCCGATGACAGATCCTTCTCGATCGCACGATCAAATTATTCGTCTCGCCTACCGTGGTCGGTTTCCGAATTCCAGAACTTTCTTCGTCCGCTCGCTTCGTCTATTCGCTTACTCTTTTTTTTTCTATTTCTCTTCCTTTCTCAATCTGTCCACTTTATTTTCATTCAGATCTGAAATTATATTTATAAATTTAGAATCATACTTAGAAATACTTACCTATGATCCTTGTGTTATATCGTATACATTTATTATTGTATTAAGACGATCGACAAGCATGTTATTGATGTCAATGTCAAGGATATTATTTACTGGTCCGCATAGTCGATCTCTGTGTGTTCGTTTCATTTCAATTTCAAAATTATATAAGTATATTATTATATAAATATAACTCTAGAATTTACAAGTGCGGTGTTCCAATGTCTATTTCTATGCAGATTAATTTTAATCTCGGGTTAACTTTTACTTTTTACTCTTTTCTAATTCTTAAAATTAGAACTAGAAAAAGTAAATGGTAAGTTGAACCGAGATTAAGATTAATCTGCATTGATACAAATGCATGGACATTAGAGCTATACTTGAAAATTCTAGAGTTACATGCTTATATAATTTTGAAATTATATTCATAAATTCAAAAAACAAATAACTGGCAATGAGATCGACTATGCGAACCAGTAAACATGAACATCGACACTGACATCGGTAACGTGCGTGTTCAGCGTGTTGTCCTAATACAATAATAAATATATACGTGTAACACAAGGGATTATAGGTCAGGGATGATTATCGTGCTCGCTCGGGATTTATTCGCCTTCTCGCAGGCGTCCCTATATACTTCGCCATGGAATCTTCATTCTTTTCTAAAGAGCAGAACGCGTTTTCTGTATACTCGCGTCCGATCGATCGCGCGCGGATCGTTTCTCACGCTTTGATTTTTTTCCCTTCCGTCGTGTCGCGTAACTCGTATTTCCACGTGCACACGCACGGGAAAGGGGGATGGAGAGAGAGAAAGAGAGAGAATGTGAATCTCGCAGGCAGGAGACGCGTGCATTACGGTTAAAGAGAGAGAGAGAGAAAACGGCATCGGGAGTATTGAGTTGCAGCGGAGAGAGCATTTAGAAACGATCGTTCGCGCGCGGGGCCATGCGATGTTACAGTTCGGTACGGGTTTGAAAAGATCTTTGTTCGAGCGTCGGAACGCGAGGAAGTGGGCCTGTGCGCGCGCGAGCGCGAGCGCGCAAACACACGCACGAGCGTGCGGCTGTGCGCGCGTGAAAGAGCGAGAGCGCGAGCGCACGCTGCCGGAAGTCGGAACGTGCATCATATAATGCCTCTTGGGTGCGCCGCGCCCGCCCGCCCGTCCGTCCGCTCGCTCGCCGGCTATTTCTCGCTTCACTGGCAAATAAAAACAATCTAACGATCTCTTGAATTCGCGACTCGGCGTCGCTTCGCTGAGAGAAGTCTCGCGGCCACCGCTTCTCCATCGCGAATTCGCCAGGCCGTAGTCCTCACATTTTCGCCGTGTTTCTCGTAGATCGACGAAAATCCGGGGAGACGCCGTTTTTTTCACAATTTGCCACGGGACGGATGACGAATGATGCAGTTTCTGCAAACACGGTCTCTACTTTACTGACGGAAAATATGGCGCTCTATTTTATCGAGAGATAGTGGAAGATAGCGACACCAGTCGGATGCAGATAAATAATTTGATTGACCATCCATCGGTATCGAATATTTCCTACCTTACCCGCCGCAGATTCCGAAGATACCCCCAACTCGATCATTTCATTAAGCAGGTTATGCGACGTTTACTATGTTCACTACTGACCGCATTATGCGAAGCATGTGTGGGATATAACGGGATGCCGCGATGCCGGATGGTAGATTAGAGCCTTTCACTTTTGGGTGACACGAGTCTGTCTTAACGATCCCGTGCCGCGATGACGGGACCGGGAAACTCTTCCTCATTATACCTTACGATTGCGGGGCGGGGCTGAGGAACGTATTTGAACAAATGACAATGTTTACATTATGTAATGGGATAAAAGATACCAATCAAATTTGCAAGTATACTCGTGGCTTTGAAATTAAATTACAGCGAGTAATCGCTTCCTGAATCTAGGAGATCCGCGAACGATTTGCGCAACAGTCTGTCGTGGACCGAGTGTGAGGATATGAGCAATCTATAAACGCAGAGAAAATCCTTAAAATTAAGTAAAAATTTATACAAATTTTTGAGGATAGTGTAATACTGTATATTGAAAAAAACATGAATGAAATCAAGGATAATACAGTACGAGTGGTGTTCGTATCCCTGCTGCTGGATCTCCTAGCGTTCACAATGATACTGCCGCTACTGCCAGCTCTACTGGACCATTATAAAGAGATAGAAAAGGGACATGGATTATATTCAAGTATTTTGAGCCATATGAAGAGCATACAAGTGTTCTTTGACGCGCCAGATAAAGTCAGCACAGTTCTTTATGGAGGTTGGTAGTTGAACTTTTGTTCAAAAAGATAATTCTCACGTTATACCTTTTTAAAATTGTCTCTTGCTTCACAGGTTTCCTAGGTTCTATGTATTCCTTCTTGCAATTTCTGGGATCACCAATCATTGGAGCATTATCGGATATTTACGGACGAAAACCGTTGATGTTGCTCTGCTTGATAGGCATTTCACTGTCCTACCTCTTATGGGCATTGTCTATGAATTTCGGTATATTTGTACTAGCCAGATTTGTGGGTGGTATCAGTAAGGGAAATATCAGTCTGTCGATGGCTGTTATCAGTGACGTCACTTCTCCGAAAACAAGAGGAAAGGCAATGGTAAAGAAACAAAATGAGCGAGCATTTAATGCATAAATAAATTGCATTCCTATAAAATAAATACCACTTAATTCCAAATTGCGTTTTTCTCTCATTATTGCAGGCACTTGTGGGGATAGCCTTTTCCATCGGTTTCGTCGTGGGACCAATGATAGGAGCGTTTTTCGCGTGGATTTCCAGTGGTAATAGAGAAGGCACGTGGTACGTGATGCCAGCTCTATTTGCGCTCTTCCTCGCCTTGAGTGACTTATTTTTTGTTGCTTACTACCTGAAGGAAAGTCTGTCGTTAAAACATAGAGCGACTACTTTAGCAAAAGGATTATCCGGTGCAATTTCCTACATTAATCCTATCGATCTCTTCCAATTTAATGGAGTGCTAAACTTGAATCGGCAAGGTATCCTAACGTAGAGAATGTCAAAAATTATCTCTTGTAATATATTTCTTTTGTAACTTACATATAAATTATTACTCGAGTTGTATCATTGTTAAATTATAAGCAGCAAAAAGATCCTGTGAACTTTAAACGGATTTTGTTTTCAGATCAACAAGATTTGAAGATTTTGGGTCGAGCATACTTCATATATCTGTTTATATACAGTGGTTTGGAATTTACTCTGACATTTTTGACGCATCATACGTTCGGATTTACTAGCATGCAACAAGGTTGGATGTTTCTTTGGATCGGACTGATAATGGCAATTTTACAGGGCGGTTGGGTGCGGCATATACCCCCGAATAGAACAAAAACCATCGGCGAGTTGGTAACCTTCGTTAATCTTTCTATACATTTCTCCGTTATTAGGTGATACTTGTTCATTCAGTCAGACCTTTTTTTAATATTATTTTAGGGTTTATGGCTAATAATTCCTGCATTCATGTGCATCGGGATCGCTACCAATGTACAGATGTTGGGTGTCGGGATTTTTCTTTTCGCAGTTTGTGAGCATTACGTTTGTTTGTTTATTACCGATATAAAAATTAGTAAATTCGAATTTATCGTTTGAACACGGTACAGGCGATAATACATTGCAATAACAATTGCATCATATTATCTATTACAGCCACTGCGATGGTGGTCACCTGTATGATGACTCTGGTGACGCGTATTGGACCCGAACATCAAAAGGGTGCGATCACCGGTATATTTCGCTCTCTAGGTGCACTGGCTCGCGCTTGCGGACCCGTCGTCGCCTCTACAGGTAAATTGAACTTACGCAAATGCTTTCGCTTCATCAGTTTCGTTTTCTTGAACGCGCGCATTCCTATTTCAGCGTTCTGGTGCATCGGGAGTGCCACGACGTATCTAACCGGGGCTGTGCTGCTCACGCTACCGCCACTGATTTTGCACAGCATGCGTACCTTGTAATATCTGAAATAGTCAAACGTCATGCCGTCCTCTGCCTTTTTCTAATCTTAAAGAATATTGTATAAACAGTATTTTTATATCTTTTTATCTGTTTTACTGCAGTTTTATATTGTGTTTTTTAAATTAACTAAATACTCTATATATTACGTTTGATATCTTATTGTTAGTGATATGTATATCACTATGATAATGATATCATAGTGATATCAAGAAAGTAACAATTTCTAACAAATGGATCTATTAATAGATCTATCTAGACATCACACTTGTTATTTATATCTAGCTTGCTACACACTTAAAGGCCTATAGGCCGAACAGATGAGTATATTGTGTGTGTACATACATATATACACCCACATACAACAAAAGTATTTGTTATCTATATTGTATTATATTTTATATATACTATACGTAAAGTTTGTGATATATATAACGAGAATATATTATAGAAAAAATATATACATTTATATTTATGCGTTATACGCGTATAATTTTACTCACAATTTTGTGAAAATTTGAAATTATTCTGATATTCCAATAAATTAAACATTTTATATAGCCATACGTATCATACGTTATTACGTAATTCTTTAATCTTATCTGTGTTTTCTTTTTATTAAATTCCTACACTTTCTATACTTTCTTTCTCCGAAATGTAAAGGAAATCCGCGAAACTGGACGGATTTGCATAATGACATAAACGTATTTCACGGAGAAACCGGACGAATAAATCGATGATTTATCGATAAACGGGGCTTTACTAGATCTCTCTCGCAATTATTTACAATTTGCGCGCGCTCTCGCGCGCCGTTATCGTCGTTTATTTCAGCGCGCCCACGGGGCACGAAGCGCGCGCGTGCAAAGAAAAACGGCGAGGAGCAGGAGCGCGAGGAGGAAAAACAGACCCGTCGGTGTGGTTTATCGATAAATCACGGCGCGCGGGGATCACGGATCCCGCATTCCCGCTTGGCGGCTGGCGGCAGCGTGCGCAGGTCCGGCGACGGTCACGTGAGCCGTCCCACGTCCCACTCGCGCGCGCGCGCGCCCCCACCGTCGGCCGCCGGCGCCGTTTACGGTAGGAAATTCCGAGAATTTCCACCCGTGTCGGTTCACTCCGCCGTCATCCGCGTCGTCCGACGGTGCCCGACGGCCTGTGATGTACGCGGCCGAGAGGACGGCCGAGGGAGCGGATTGGAGCGGAAGCGGCGGTAGGAGGACTTCTTCGGGGTGTAACTTTCGGTAGAAGGGACAGAGACAGTCTGGTCCCGAGGACGAGGAGCGGGCATTATTGATGGCAGCGTGGGTGTGAGTCCGATCGCGCGCAATACGCGTACTCCTTTCCGCGATTATTGCGCGGCCAGTGCGCGGATTATAGCTGACGTCGCATCCGCGCGTCAGCGATAAGTTTCAAGGTCGCCGGTGTGAAACAACACGTCGAAGAGGCGAGCGGAGCAGCAGCGACGGCGACGACGGCGACGGCAACGGCAACGGCTACGATTACGCGTACGCCGTATGTATTGCGTCGTATAACATCGTCGCCGAGAAACGTCTTCTTTCTGAAAAACGTGCGAGTAGCGGGGACGAGGATCGGGTGAGTTTCCGAGTAGTCTCGAATTCCGGAGCCGAGTCTTCGTTCGCTCTTTGCCCGCTGTTCTACCCCCGCTCCCCGCTTCGTCCCCCCGCTCCCTCTCGCCATCCCTTCCCTTCTCTCCCCTCTTTATCCTCTCCCCTCCCCCCGCGTTCTTATCTATTTGCGTGTTACGTTGTTACGTACGTGCGCGCGATACACGCTTTTTTCTTCCCCTCTGCTTCGGCGAGCGAGCTTTTTCGTCGCGAGACTTTTCGACGAACTTTCGTCGTCGCCGTGTTTTTTTTTCCTTTGGGCTCCTTCGCGCGAACTTCCGTTCCTTCCAAGTTTCAGCGCGCGACGTCTTCTCCTCCCTCGGCGAGTCCGCTAAATTGTCGCCGATAAAAATAAATCGGCGAGATCGCTTCATTTTTTTTCAACATAAATTACCGACGTAATTACCATCGATGCTAATTGTAAGCTTAATGAACGGGGACGTCTCCAAGCGAAGTTCGAGATATTTTCCGAATAATAAGCCTCGGAAAAACTACGCGATTACTCGTTATACATGATATTTCTGGGATATCTGGCCGCGAACTTTAGCAACGAGTCATCCTCGATCATCCGAGTGATATCAGATTACATAATGTTCACGTATCGCAGTTTATTTGTATATCGAGATTCTGAAGCTTCCCGCTCGGCTTCCCGCGCGGCTGCAACGTGCGGAAGAAACATTCGCAAAATCTATTTATAATGATATTTTTTTTGTCGGTACTTACAACTTGCCGAGATATAGCGACGAAACGCCGTTGAACATTTTTAAAACTGTCTATTTTGTATGTCGGGGTAATTTCGATTAAATAACTCTAATCAATCGAGGATTGACACAGACGGCAGAATTGCCCGGGTCAATTTTTTAAGTTGTTTTTATCGTTCCTAATTTAAATATCTTCCTGTGTCAACAAGAAATGAATCGACGATTGATACAAACGGCATAATTACCTCCTGCAAAATCTCATATTTCATGACCTCTAATTTCTTTCTTTTTCTGTCAATGAAAGACAATTTTATTTACGTTAAAGAAATACTATTATTTAATCGGCGATTAACTCGCGTCGATTAAATACCTGCGGTATTAATCGACGTATTAATTTTTATGGACTGAATACGGAACGAATTTTTGTATGACACATGAGTAAATAGATTAGATTAGCGACGATGAATCGTATGAATCGTAAGTACTTGGAATTTCCAACTGTGAGCGGTTTTGCCAATTAGAATTAAAATCGCCGATTAAATTAATTCAAGGTTGGTCGCAGTCGCCCTTAAGATTTGAATATTTATCTGCGAGAGGGAATATCTCGATTAACGTAATGTAACGGACACTTTCTTTCCTCAGAAAGATTACAATTATCTGACAAAATGGCGCTGTGGCTAAAAGCACAGCAACTGTCGCAAGACTCGTTGCAAAAGGTGCGCAATATATATGGCGAACATTTCCCGATTGAAGTGAGACACTTCTTGTCATCATGGTTAGAAGAAAAGCTGTGGTAAGAATAATATATATAATTTCGGGGAAAGCACTTTTTCATTTAGTCACTTTTAGATGAATGAGAATTTATATTATTTCATCGTTAATGTTTTAGGAATAACGTAGATACGGAAAGTCCACAGTTTGAGCACTACGTAAACAGCTTTGTCGGATCATTGATACTCGAGTTAGAATCAAAAGCAAACACTCTTACCACGGAAGATATGTTTGTAACAAAGATGAAATTGATAGAGGCTGCTACCATGTTCCGAGTGAGTTATATATCGTGCCGCTTTTCGTGTTTATTTACCTGAATTTAAAAAAATGTTACTCATCTCTGTTATACTTTTACTACAGCAAAGATACAGTGACAATCCATTGACGTTGTATAAAATAATTAGACACTGTTTGGGCACGGAGATGAAATTGGTGGCGGAAGCCGAACATTTAGGAGGTTTGATAACCAGTGACAGGGTCAACTTGATGTTAGGCGACACGGTTACGGAAATAGCTCATCAGGTCGATGTATTGCGGCGAAAGACATACGAGACCGGGGAGGACTTGCGAAAGATAGAACAGGAGCAGGAATCTTTCGCTCTTAGTTATCACGAGTGTACGAAACTCAATGCCCATTTGCAACATATCGCTATGCAAGTGCAGAATCAACAAAATATGGAGTTGGAAAAAAAGATTAGGAGGTAAGACGATTTGTTGGCAATTTAAGATGTAGTATATATTACAATTACAATTTAAAACGTAATAGATATTACAATTTCTGTTAGCTTATGATACAAGACACTTCTTCTTTATTTAGACAAAAAGAACAGCAGGATCTGCAACTGAGTCAAAAAGTAAATGGCGTGGTTCGTCTACGTTTGATGCTTATGGAGAAATTGGATGATATTATTAAAAAATTGAATGTTTTACAATCGAGAATTCTCGACGACGAGCTAATAAGGTAAAGCATTGATATGTAAAGATAGTAAGATATAGACTTCTCCTCCTCTTATCGAACTATCAATAAATCCTGATATTTCGGATATTAGGTGGAAGAGAGATCAGCAATTGGCTGGTAATGGTGCAAATTTCGCGTCCAACAATTTAGATTCCATTCAGGAGTGGTGCGAGAGTCTCGCCGAGCTAATCTGGCAGACTCGGCAACAGATCAAGGAAGCGGAACGTTTGAAGCAAAAGTTCCAATGTGAACCACCAGGCATTCGAGATACTCTTCCAACTTTGAACACTCAAATCACACAATTTCTCAGTTCGCTTGTCACAAGTACTTTTATTATTGAGAAACAACCACCGCAAGTCATGAAGACTAACACTCGTTTTACAAGCACAGTGCGCCTTCTTGTCGGAGGCAAGTTGAACGTTCACATGACACCGCCGCAAGTAAAAGTGAGCATAATTAGCGAAACACAGGCAAACGCTTTGTTGAAGAGCGAGAAAATGGCAAAATGCGGCGAGGTCAGCGGCGAGATCTTGAATAACACAGGCACAATGGAGTATCACCAGGTGTGCGAGACTTTTGATATTCATTGTATGTTAAATGTCATAA
Organism: Temnothorax longispinosus; assembly: GCF_030848805.1. Taxonomy (NCBI): domain Eukaryota; kingdom Metazoa; phylum Arthropoda; class Insecta; order Hymenoptera; family Formicidae; genus Temnothorax; species Temnothorax longispinosus. The sequence continues at coordinate 24,345,194 of NC_092359.1, read as the reverse complement.
TGTGCAAATAGACAAAAGTATTTTGAGAACAATTCAAAGCTTAAAAGTATAATCGCGTAATATTATTATTATTACGTAATATTATTTTGCAGGCGACTAGGCAACTCTCGGTGAGTTTCCGCAACATGCAGCTGAAGAAGATCAAGCGGACGGAGAAGAAGGGTACGGAATCCGTGATGGATGAGAAATTTTCATTACTATTTCAATCGCAGTTTTGCGTTGGCGGAGGCGAATTAGTATTTCAAGTTTGGACCCTGAGTTTGCCCGTGGTTGTGATAGTACACGGTAACCAGGAACCACATGCATGGGCAACGGTCACTTGGGATAACGCGTTTGCCGAACCGGGTAGGCAGCCGTTCCAAGTACCGGAGAAAGTGCCGTGGGCCCAAGTGGCGGAGGCATTGAACATGAAGTTCCGCTCGGCGACCGGTCATCCTTTGACCGAGGACAATCTCCGATTTCTCGCGGAGAAGGCATTCCGAAGCAATGGCAATTCAATCGGTCAGGATTATTCGAACATGCTGTTGAGTTGGGCGCAGTTCTGCAAAGAACCATTACCCGAAAGAAACTTCACCTTTTGGGAATGGTTTTATGCCGTTATGAAATTGACCAGGGAACATCTAAGAGGTCCATGGATCGACCGATACATCCTCGGATTCATCCGGAAGAAACAAGCTGAAGAGATGCTGGCAAACTGCGCGGTTGGCACTTTTTTGATGCGTTATTCCGATTCAGAACTCGGCGGTATTACTATTGCTTGGGTTGGAGGTAAAGTATCGAAACTAATTCGATATACACTGAGATAAATTTTATGTGAGAAGATACATAACTGGTATCTTAACGTTATCAGATCAAGCAACATCAGAACATGTCTTCATGCTGCAACCGTTTACTAGCAAAGACTTTGCTATTCGAAGCTTGGCTGATCGTCTTGCCGATATGCAACATTTGCAGTATCTCTATCCAGATATCAGCAAAGATACTGCCTTCGGCAAATATTACACTCCATTTACTGGTACGTATAATAGACTAATTTTACCGTTTGTGAGTAATTAATAATAGTAATAATAAATTAATTTCTATAGATAACCAAACTCAAACGTCAAACGGGTACGTCAAGCCATATTTAGTAACACATGTGCCAGGCTGGGGCGCTCTGCCCAGCATCGGTGGTCAAACGCCGTCCCATTCATCCGTAACAGGCGTAAGCAACAACGGCCAGAGCGGTCCGGGTGGAAGTTACCCTGCCACACCGCAGACTGTATTTCCACCGCATAGTCCACCAGATCCATCCACGAGGGACACGCCATCCGTAGCATCAAGGTCAGTCTCTTGGATATAATATCGGATCAGTAATCTTTACCTGATATTTCTACTAAATCAACTATGAAATATCGAGATGTCGATATGCCTTTACATTTGGTACTTTGTTATCCTTGAAAGAGAAACGAATCTCAGATTATGCACGATGTCCAGTGAATTAAGTAAACGATAGCAAAACATTTTTTCAATTGATGGCGCAACTTTCGAAGAAAATGTTTTTTTTTGTACTTAAAAATTTGTTTTATATATATATATATTTTTTTTTTTTTTTATTACTTTCTTCACGAGATATCACTTTTTCATCGGTTGTGGCATAATTTACCGGACATCTGTATATCGATGTCAAACATATCACCCGTATTTTATGACTAATAATCTTAAGATAATTCAAAGTTTTTCGATTGTTACTGCGGTAGCATATAATTAGTTATGCTACCGTATTTTATAAATAATAATCTTAAAGTAAAAGTTTTAAATTTTTATCACTACAAGTATATAATTAATTGTGCTATCGTATTTTATGAATAATTTTAAAATGAAAGTTCTAAATTTTTTGATTACCACTGCAAGCATATAATTGATTATGACTTTTAACAGATATTGAAACCGTTTTTGTTGATGGCACAGAAGATTTTATTTCTCGTCATTTGCTATCTCAGATTGTGAATGAAAATGAAACACAATACCAAAGTACCATATTACATCCCTCCGGCTTGAAAAAAATGAAAATCGAAGACAATAATTTATGTGAGCTTATTGCAAATGAAAACAAGTATTACACATTCCTTGCACTTAACTCACATTTTACATACATCTAGATTTTCTATTTTTTTTTTTGCAAAGACGGTCAGTATTTTTTTCATTTTTTTTTATAATATAAGTCTTTTGACAAGGATTTCTATAGAAAAATGTAATGATAACTGCGCGATCGTACTTTTTGTAAAAGTTTTTACAAAATAATGTATTGTTTAATAAGCTAAATGAGCGAGATAGATTTAAGCCAGATGAGCGAGGGGGAAAAATGAAGAGTTTAGACCGTAATGTACGATAAGGCACGCATTATTCAACGAATTTTGTAATGACTGATACTATGTGTTGGACGATATTGGGTTATTCCGAGTATATGGTTGTCTGAACAAAACAACTGTGACGTGAATGCAGATAAATAATCATTATCTGCTGTAAAATTCAAAATATATGTGTAAATGTATGACTAGCGACGCCACAAAGTAACAATCACGTTAAATCATCATTTAATAAATTACTCAACGTATTCTTTTTTTTTTTTACGGTTTTTGATTAACTCTTACATTGCATTTTCTCCCATGTATATTTATTGTGTGTACCCCAGTATTTTTGTCCAATAACAAGGCTTTATTTATACTATAAGTACATGAGACTTTATTCATACGATAACGTCCCAATTATGCTTTAATCATTTGCTCAAATATTCTTCAATACACATATAAACAAACAAGAATGTTCATATTATATAGTCATATTTAAATCTTGATATAATTCAGCTCCACAATTATAAAAAGAATTATATTACAAACGTATCATTTCTCAGCTTTACCGATAATACTATGAATACCCATATGGTCTGCTAAAGTATTCAAATAAGCAATTACAGTCAGTATTTTAAAGGCTATACATCTATTTTTGTTATAGTTACGACGGGAATTTGTATTTGTTACGACAAATGCGTTTTCCAATTTTAATACAAGTTTTTGTCAAAACAGATTGAAATTTTAAAAATATATATAACGAATAATATTCTTAATATACAACTAAAAAATAATTTATTTATATATTGTATACATATATGCAGATGTATATGCATGCATCTCTGATACAGATTTCTTTATATATAATTTTTATCTATCTATAAAGATATATATATGTATGTATATATATACATATGTATACAGAGTCCTGAAAAACTATGTATAGACAAACTTGGTGAGGGAGGGATACAGAGGAAAAAGTTGTTTATTTTATTTCCCTGGATCTCCCTCAGCGAGTTTGTCTACATTGTTTTTCAGCATCCTGTATACTTTACTGTATACTAAACATATTGTTCATTAATTAACAAAAATGTTGAAGTAATGTTCATTTGAAGAATGAAACAAAGGCAATTGACAGCAATGCAACTCATTACCTATAGCATGAATAAAGCCTGTGATTAATCAGCTATTTATAAATCTAGTATTAAAAGGCATTGCTACTGTGTAAAAACTTATGAATAATGCAATATTAGTATTTTGAGGAGATTCTCTAAATGAATTACTATAATATAAAGTGCCTTCACGCACAATTGCAATTTTGTATATCATTAAATTTATATGTTTAGTTTATGCGTTAAATTGTATAATTGGTATTAAAAATGCGATCTCTGTTTTCTACTCTAATTTTTAGTATTGTTTATTTTTTGACACACACACACACACACACACACACACGCGCGAGCGCGAGCGCGCACATACATATACACACATACAAAACACAACACATATTGTATAACCACACGCAAATTTTTATAACCAAAAAGAATTTAAAATTTATTAATAAATTTAATAAACACATACTTTATTTCAACATATTTCGTTTTTATCGTTGAAACGGCTCTATTTCGATTAAGTAGATATTCATATATAATCATATCTCAATTGTGGACCATTGTGAAATATTGATTAGAAATTAGGATAAAATTAATTTTTCGACTGCCAAGTATTTTTCTATGATTCATTTTTCTAACGCAACGGCTTATTCATGGCTTTAATGTAGCTTTTATACTATTATATAACTTTTGCATACTGTAGCTTGTAATGTTGCATACATGTAGCGTAAACATTCGCGTGTTAAAAAAAAATGCCACGTTTAGCAGAACAGGTGCGCAGATATGTTACTCGTATAAGATAACTGTGTCTGTAAAAGTAAAAGAGGCAAAGGCCTGGAGCAAGCCGGTACAACCACAACAGAATGTTCAATACTATTCTGCAAAATGCAGCTCCAATCACTCGCAGCTGGCAATTGAGCAACGTTATTGCTCGCGGATTCATTGGAACGATATTGCCGTTTCGTTGCTCTCGTGCGCCGCACGAGTCGAGAGGTAAAACGACGGGAAAAGAATCATTTACGAATTTTACGATTCCCATTTTGCTTTTCTCGGAGATGACAAGTGACCGACGTGCAAGCCTAGTTTTGGGTGGGGCTCTTGTGGTTGTCATTCGTACTCCCTTCGCCGTGTTGTACCGGCTATCCCGGCTATAATCGGTCACCTTCAAAAAAGTAGTGAACGATACATTCCCAGATTTAAAAAAAAAGCTAGAGAGAAAGGAAAGATACGGAGGGAAGAGAGGGCGAGATTTAAACCTACGATAATGATTATCGAGGATTGCCAGTGATTGGGGTTGTGTTTTGATCTGTGGTAGCTACGCTCCGGGTCTCGGCCAGTCAGGCGTTGGGCAGCCAGGTTCGGACATGGACTACATGGAGATGATGAGTAACAACGAGTTGTCATCGATCGACGAAAATCTCAACTTGGATCACTTGAACAACTTCGGCTTCGACTTCATGCAGTACAACCAATCTACCAAGCTGCAATAGGAGGTATGCCTATACGAGACGCACCGTCGTCCTTGAGATACGACGGCACATCCGTAATGACCGCCGTTGCAGGCCTAATCCCGACCTTTCTTCGATCTCTATTTGTCAGTCACGCCTGAAGCGCGCCGGAGGCAATCGAATGCAATGTATCGCGAATTGTTAACAGGGGAGGGATATTAACGTATCCTAAAATAATGCAATTATATTTCTTTTTCTCTCTTCTCTTCTTTTATAACAACGATTCATAGCCAGTGTTTTCTAGCTACGAAAAAATTGGCTTTCTTATATGTATATCTTTAGAAGATTATAGAAAGATTGTTATCACTTTTACCTAATATGATATATATGTAATATATCTCTGTTGATCTTGTTCTCTTATACTCAAGTTGCACTGACTGAGCCCTTGAATACATTCAAGGGCTCTTGCGTAAATCATGTTGATACGTTAAGCAACTCACTATTAAATAGATTCGAAGACATTCGTATCTGTTTAATGAATTGACGTTACGACTAAAATTGTGATCTTTTTCATTAATATATCTAATATTTTTTAATGAAAAGGAACAAGCTATTCTTAGATTCAGTGTTTCTATATATTCCAAATTTATTAATTCTTCTAGTGAGATAACCAAAAATTGTTTTTTCATATTCGTTTCCGTTAACGATTTCATTAATTTTATCCTCTCCTTAAGCTCTTCGTATGTATCATTTTTTGTAACGTTCATGAATGTAATTTAAGTTCTTACACAAAATGTAAAACAGACTTAGTACAAAGATTTATATATATTATTGTCTATAACATATGAAGTGCTAAGAGAGTAATTATAAATAGAATTGTATGTCGCTTGTGAATAGCAGATTATAAGCTCTACTAAGCAGATATACATATAATATCTATCTATATTACATATATATATATAGTATTACATATAGAGATTGATATAACAATTATTTTTGTTAAACATTTAGATCGTTTTATAGAGAACATTTTAACGAAATACTGTAAATCATATTATATTTTTCTTTCTCTTTTTTTATAATAATTTGTGTAGTTATGGTACCATGGTTACAAATTGGTTTTACATCTTTAAATGATTATAAAGAGAAAAACAAATTCCTTGCAATATTGCTTGTCTAATTAAAATGTTTAGGATTATTAGATAACGATAGAGACTCATTGAAGAGAGATTTTTAGAGCGTACGCTTATGCTTCAACAATGCATAGACCATCATTTCCACGATCACCTAGTCAAATTGCCATTTACATGCATTTTGAATTTTGGAAATAGAGCATTTGGATAGCAGCCAAGGAAAAACAGGGAATCGATTAAATTTTTGGTTTCGTCGCATTTGGTTCAGTTACACAGAAAAGTAATGTTAAAGGGAACGATAAGCGCGTGTTATGTAGATTTAAAAGTGCATTGTGTGATGTAACCTGAAGTAAGTGCCTTGCGCATTTTTAAATTTTGTATTCTGCAATATTTCGGCAAGTTCTGTAAAGATCTCGTCGATTTAAGATTATATCATTTTAACTAATTTTTAAGAAAGTTTTTTTATTTCAGTGATATCTCAAATTTCTTGGACCTATGTAATATTTTGCCGAGAGTTAAGTTGTCTTTGAAAAATAATTTAGGGTGTACCTATGTACTTGCGGCGATTTAGATTGAAATCTAACACAAACTTTTAGAATTATTTTTAGAATTAAGGAATATTTTTAGAAGTATAAGACAGAGAGAGAAGGGAAAAAGTAAGGAGACTAATTTTCATAGAATTTACATAAAATCTCCTTATTTTTTAACTTAAACTAAGTAGCTATAATAACTTCAAGTTATTATAGATAATTACTACGGTGCCCTATTCCCTCCCCTGTATGTTTTACGATATAACGTGACACGTATGTTTAAACGCGGAATAAAGTAAATTGTAGAGCAAATATAATGGTTGTTTCTTTTTTTTCTTTCTACTTTAATGGATATTCATCCCTATTGTGGTAAAGTACCGCGGCTTTGCAATGTATAACATGTGATTTGTTTAAGTTTTGGACACTTGTTTCTATTATATTACAATGAAATAATATTTTTCCAAAATCTGTTATATCATAAGTAGAATGGCAAGGCAGAGAAATTAAACTTGGATCTTTCCCTTGGTAGGCGGCTACCCATAAAGCTATCCAGTAACCCGGCTGTTTATTGCTGTAGCTATATTTAGAATAGAATTCACACGATTTGCTCGATGTACATCTCCATATCCGAAATCTCGAGGAGCAAAATGTAAATTCGATGTTTTTGATGTTATCTATGTTGTTAATTTAGATTTAGATGCCATGATTGCAGTACGAAGAATTAATTAATAATTATAGTTAGCGCAATCATTTCTATTTACTGGCATAGCTTTTTAGCAATATATTATTAGCTTCCTCAAAAGGAAAGTATACTGGAAATAAATATTACAAAATTTAAAGAACGATTGTTTGTTTTTTTTTACTCTAAAATAATTTTATTCATAATAAGGTTTTTTGTCCCAAAAATAGGGAACGTTGGCTACTGCGGGTTTAAAATAACAAAAGTAGATTGCAATTTATCTTCAGCATACAGCGGACGCTATTCAATCCAAAAGCATATTTAAGACGCTACTGTCGGAGCAGACGAAACGTTATCCTGTTTCTCAATTGGGCAAGGACACTCCGCGCACGAATCGTCCTCGACATAATGACCCGGCATGGGATAACTCATGTGATAAACCGTGTCGCAGGCCATCGGATATTCTGGAGCTTGATATTTGGTCCTTTGAGCCCATGGGAGTTCTTCTTTAGGTTTCGGCGCCCACGTTTGGTATGATAATTTATTTATCGTCTCGCAGTCGATCTTAGTTTCCGGCCTGGACAGAGATCGCATCGCAAGATCGATTACTAATTTACAATTCGAAACACGGTCGAACACACGTCACGAAGAGATTTAAAAGACGGAATAAATCAATAAGACGATAATAGTCGGCGCTAATTAGATGTTGCGCAAACATATACATAACTAAATTAAAGCAAAGTCAAAACAATAAAGAAATTGATTACAAAGTCAAGTAAATCTTTTCAAGGCGTCCTCGGAGGAAAAAGTTTCCTCGTGAGAAACCGAGAGTTCCAACTGCATCACAGACGTCTTTGAACTGTTTGAATTGGATGGACATGTACGTTTCTCGTTTCTCCTCACCTGTAATATTGCATAACGGGCTTGTAGCTGCGAACAGGTTTTATCACGTCGGGTTTTACGTAAGATAATCCGGTAGTTGTGTCTCCCTCCAACGGTACGTCGAGTGTGCGGATATTATCAGAGGGGACGATAAGGTCCGGACGCAACGTCGTTTTTGCTACGTATTCGCAACGGGTCGTTGTTTCCGATTGCATTTTAGCGGTCGCCAACATGGTCCTAGCGCGCGGCACAAATAATTTTCGCTTCTCGGTCCAGACTCGTTGATAACTCAGCTGCAAGGTAACTCGCGTAATGAGAATTACGAGAGTTATAAATCGCGACAGAAACTATCGGTTTTTTATCGTGCGACTCGGGAATAATTACGAAGTCGCACCTTGTTAGTCGTATCGGCGGACATCCTTGCGTCGGGGATAGAGATATTCCCGCAGGGAACAGACGGCACCACGCGCTCCGCTTTACCTGGTAGATAGCTCTCCTTGTAGATGGTTTTATCTGCAAATTCCGCGCCGTAAGGAAATACATACGTCGCGACGGGTAAGAAGGGCTTCGCCACGGAAACTGCATCGTTCTCCATATAGCTCTCGGAATAAGTTGTCTTGCCGCACATCGCGATGTCCGGTGGCCTTCAAACATTCGAATTAATATCATCTTTTATGTTACAGAAAATAAAAGCATACAGAAAATATTTCTATAATTGTTATATTGTCACGTAACAAGCAAAGAGACAGAAGAATTTTATTTCATATTTAAATTTTTCTAATTGAAACAATATAATATCTATTATTATTATTATTAATAAGTAAGATGATTCTATATGTAATATTCAGATTTATATATATATATTTTTATGTTATAGAAAATAATTGTAGAATATATATCTCTATCATTTGGATTTATTACGTTTTTTATTGTTAATAATTTTGTCAGGATGTAACACTTGAGTTCACGTACTTGTACGTTGGTTTCTGCGTCCAAGGATGAAATTCCTTTTTAACGACGACGAAGGGCTGATAGCTCAGTTTTTGCGTTGTCTCTTTGGTAAGCGGCTGGCTCGACGGACGGTACTTTAATATCGGTTTGAAACTGATTACAGGTTCAATAGGCCCTGGAGAAACGTAGGACAGTTTTGCCATCGTTCTGTCGTCCAACGGAGCTGAACTTGTGCGAATATTTCCGCAGGGTATAATCATCTCTGGCCTCTCCACGCGTTTCACTACGTAATCGTGGCGGACCGTCGTCACAGTTTCCATCATGCCTGTGCTTGTCAGCGGTCTAACAAAATTATTATATTAACGTACTCCAAACTTTATTAGCATGTCTATCGACAATCTTCCAAATTAATCTTTCTTTCTCTCTGTCTCGTTGTTTTTAGTATAACAAAGTAAAAGAAATACAAAAAAGTCTTCTCTTAAGATATCTCGAACTTGCTCTGTTGAACTGAAAGACAATAAAGAAACATATGTGTGAATCTTTCTTTGATCCAGGATTTTATGTTCCTAAATCGTCATTTCTCGCAACTCAAGAATTTCGACGTATAATTGCAGACAAAACCGCTGAGAGTTCTTAGATAATATATTTATATATATACACAGCATAATTTGAATATCTTCATTCAACGTGGAGATCCTGTTCGTATTAGATGAAGTCCTCGTTTTACAATGATGAATAATGATGCTACCACAGATACTTTGTCTTACCTACGTTTCGGTACGATAGGCTCCGCTTTAACGATCTGCCATACGGGTCTGTAGGATAGTTTGTTTGTTGTCTCGTCGAAAAACTTGCCAGTACTTTTTTCAAAGCTTTGAACGGGTCGAATTGGTTGTAGTCGCGCACAACGCGCCGTTGCGCGATCCACATTTAGATAAGACGAGTGATACGTTGTCCTGTCTTCGAATTGCTTCGACGGTACCTTGTATAATCGCTCTGGTGCGAAAGATTTTGCACGTGCAGGCTGCACGTATCTTTTGTACTGTGGTTAGTAACATAAATATTCAATTTACATAAATATTAATAATTGCCAATAATATTATGTTGTATATTATACCAGAATATAATATACAATCATGATAATTACAATCGGATATTAACAATTATAAATTATTATGAATACATTAATAATTTGCAATCAACCAAATTATTATAACAAAAAGTTCAACGTTGCGTACGGAATATTAATCATAATAGTAGGTAATTTTTCAGTAGTATGATAAGAGAATTAAAAATAATTGATTAAAGATTCGTAAGATATTGACGAGATGACAATTACTTTTGTCTTGCATGGACATGCCATCGTTTTGGTACATGATGAGGCTTTCCTCTTTGAACAAGCTTCAACAACCTCCATATTGCAGCTTTTCCCTTTCAGATCCCTTTTCTTATCGTATATTGTATATATGTACAACGCACAATTGCATTAATATTGTTCTGCGTAAACAGTGTCGTAATAAATATCAAAACGTTCAAAATAATATCTTGGAGTCAAAGTTTCATAACATTTTAAAAACCTGATTAAAATACGCCTGACACATGGTCCAGAACTAACTTCGTGTTATTCTCGTCGTAAGATATGTCGTTGTGATATCAGTTTTGAACTCGCATAGGATTGATTCGCACATGATTCTATTTCTCTCACGATACGGCGTGTATTACAAAAGAGAAAAAAGGCAAAAATACAATTTCATAAAAATTGCGCTAGAAACTCTATTTCGTTTATGTATTCCAGTAGCAATTTGTACTTAATGTATAACTACGTAAAATTCCTGTTTTCAGTACATATGCGACGTGACGTTACATACGTACCACAAGGATCACAGTTTAATTTCCAAAGAATTTATACATTCCAAAGAATTATACATTTAAGTATCTAGCGACCAGCATCAACACCTCACTAGAATAACTAATGCCACCTTCTCAACGCGCGAGAATAGAAGAAAGAAAATATCATACATTCAAGATATTTTTAACTTTCAACTTTCAAGTTGTAGCATGACATTAGTCGTTCTCTAGGTATTGATTTATGCACTCCTTTCACGGTACCGATTGGCACAAACTACAATGTGTGTATATATGTATGTGGTATGTGTGTATGTGTACGTGTGGAAGACACGCGAGAGACATTTCGTACAACCTGGCCTGTATCTTTTTTTTATGTTCATAAATTATATATTATAATCTAAATCACATACGCCCTTTTTTTTACACTTCGCACATTATGCGCATTAAAAGAAAATGTGTTTTAACATTATATATATATATATATTATATTTTACTGTATACAATATAGTTGTACGAATATCTTATATCCCAATTAAACTGATGGAAAAGAGATTATAAATACAAGACAGTCTAAAAAGGATAACCGCGTTTTCCTAATCAATTTGCAGCCTCACTATAGAAATAAAACTTAAGAAAGAGAGGTAGAAATGTAGGATAAACTTAGAAAAATAAGTAATAACATTTTTCGCGGCGGAGAGGACAATGTGACTGACACTGATACCACTGACACACTTATTCACGAGCACTCCGATTCAAGTCACTCTGATTTTCGTTTTCAACACCAGGAGAAGAATGGACTCTTGTTCTGGAAGCGCTGGGTAAACGTGTCAGAGAATGAAAACAACCGGGGAGCGCCGTTTCCTTTGGCTCTAGAATAAAATGTGTGAAACTTTGTAACATTAATTATTATATATCTAAAAATAAAAGTAAACAAATATATATATATATACTTTTCCACGATTACAGCCGGCATTTGTACCAATTGCACGGGGCTTTTAGCGTCTTTCAGAGCCTGTTGTAGATTCAAAATTTGGCCGCGCATCACGCTCATTTGCCTATCAAAGTGATGTCGGTCAAAGCCCTTATCTTGCTGCGGAAACAGACGAGCAAATTATGTGTGAGATTATTGTTGCTCGTGTGACGAGCGAAACGCGATACGCTCATTCACGTCAAATAATACATGCAGCATACTTTAAATAGTTGATACAGATCATCGCAGAGATCCTGTACGAAATTCTGGTCCGAGAGTTGCGGCAAGACTAGCTCTCTCGTGACTTCGCTGAACGGCTGTTTCGCTTGAGTTAACCATGCCCAGTGGTAAGGATAAGCCCTCCAAGAATCTGGATGCTTAAAGGGAAAGGCCAGGCCGTTGTCGATCGCCGCGATCTTCACTTCACCCTGTTCAGATCCGTTCTTGCTAACGCCAGTATCGTATTTGATCAGCCAATTGTCGTTACCTGCAAGCGGGATGTTCGTTGTGAGGAAAGAAACTATCCAGCTAACGCTATTATGAATAGAAACGGTTTTATCATTTACCTCTGTCTGTATTTCTGATGATATAATCTAGGATGACCAAACGTTCGAAATGGAGTTGGAAATCTCGACTCAAATGCGCCGGCATGGACTCGCTCTCCCATCGCCTCAGCCAGTAATCGGCGTCCTTGTAACCATCCACGAAGACTTGGAAGGAACCGACCTTCGGCGGTAGACCGATACGATTGAAATGCGATCCCACCGTAGGGAACTGCTCCATGATGGCTTGCTTCATGCGTGCCTTCTGACGATCCAAAGGAGGATAATTGAACACCTCGCTGACGAGTTTCACCACTCTAGTGTTCGGCACGATGCCGAGACCCAGCTTGCGATCGACCAGGCTGGCGCCAGCCTCGCTCAGGTATCCTTGATTCGGAATCAAGCAACTCCTGCCGAAGCAGCACGGACAGCAGAGCTTGTGCATCCACTTTGTCCATTTTGGATTCAACCTGCCGTAAGGTTCCTCGTCTTTTGGCTTGAACACACCTATGATTTTCTGACAAGACAGTACGGAATCATCGTTAATTTGCACGTTCGCTGTATCATTCGCTGGATCAGAAGTGACAATAGAAGTGCCTAAACTTCTTACTTTCGCGAGCAGGTTAGAAGCTACATCTTACCCCCGCTGGATTTTTTACAAAGTAACTTCCGCTGGAACCCTGGTATATCCTCTCTGGGTAAACCCCATTGTCTATCGCGCATTCAGCCTGCCACACCAGTTCCGAGAACTGTGGATCATCTACAAATACATAAACATATATACGTGAAATGTAATTTTCTACGCGTGGTAACAAATATGAAAAATGATGATTCTTCGAAGGTCACTAGATGTCATGAATCAGCAACAGATATACATGGGAGGCCAGGGGACATCGCTGTCCTCTGTCCCACAGCTGGAAACGAACCTGGAAACCTATTGAACGTGACGTCGAGCTCCAAGCGACCGAGGAGAGGCTGGCTCTCCCGGTCGATTCCGGAGGAATCTATGGCTAGGGTTTGGTCGTTGCTCAAGCCGGGAATGAACTCGACGTCGGGGAGCAGGTCAGCCGGCGACGGCGGCTGATCGTTCTGCAATGACAGACGCTGATGGTGGCTGCTACTGCTGCTGCTGCTGACGGGCGCGATGGACAGGTCCACCAGCGCATCGGTGTCCACCAGAGCGGCAGCGGCAGCGGCGGCGGCGACGGCGGCGGTGGCAGGTGGCAGGTGGCTGGTATTGTTCTGGCTATGGTACTCTCGGTAAGGCACGTGCAGCTGCTGTTGTTCGGAGTCGCTCATCACAGACCGCTCGCTCTCGATGACGACGATCCCGCTCCGCGAGGATCAACGCGGACTCCGCTCGCTCTCCGATTATTATCCACCCCGAGCTCGAACTCGGGTCGGGTTTCGTTAACCGACGAGCCAACGAGCGGACGATTATTATCACTCTTACGACATTCCCGCGTGCTGCCTTCCGCCTGTCAGCGACGCGCGCTCGTTCTCGTTTTCCTCCGGTTGCTGCGATTATACGTGTACACCGTGCCAGCGTGCGAGGAATGCATTAGCATCGTCGTCGATGCGTCATTCGGTTCGGATCGGATCGCACACACGTATTGTCACATACGTAACGTAGCGTAGGTAGGCCAGCACGCGCAGCCCGCCGTCGACGTCGAGGCGTCGAGGATGATGACAGAGCGGCGCGGGAGGGAGAGGGGACGACCTATTGCGATCTAACCCGATTAACCAAAATGCGGCCCGTCATTCTAGCGGCGGACACTATCAGCTGATAGGATTACCGCCATGTTTGCGCGCTACGTATGCATGTCTCTTTTTTCTCTCTCTCTCTCTCTCTCTCTTTCTTTCTTCCTTTTCTCCTTCCTTCTCCATCTTTTTCTCATATGATCCGCTGCGGTTACCGCATTCGCTACGTCGCGTCGCGGCATCGCCGTGATTGATCCCGATCAATTTGTCGCCGCACGAGCTCTTTGGCTGGATCATACATCATACATCGAATAATCGCGACAATGCACTCGCCGAGGAGATTCAAAGCTCGAAAGGATCAATAAAATTTCAATTGTCCTATCTGCGTTTCGCTTTTATATTCCGATTAATTTTTAGTTGAATTTGAACTCGGATTTTCGGCTCACTATAACTTAAATCTCTCTGCGCCACAATCGTCACAAATATTATTAATTGTCTCGTATATATTTTGTATATAGTCTCCTATATTTCAAATAAAAAGTATTTTAATTTTATTCCTTTTACCTATTATAAATGTAACTTTAAATGGAAACAACAGATTCTACTTGGTTTTTGCTACCTATCTATCGTCAGATTGCATTACGCAGATCCTGAAATGTGTACGCTTTAATTTATTATGTCTCTTTCTATAATTTGAAAACACAGTAGCTATTAAAAGGCAGTACATTTTTTTTCTGCAACGTGCAATAATTTAATTAGTCCGAGTGTTCAATTAAATTAATTATATTATACAGAAGTCTACGAGCAGAGCTCGAATTTATTAAGTGGCAACTTATACGGATTATCGACAATCATTTCTCGTTCCGATAATACAGAAGAACGCATA
Source organism: Temnothorax longispinosus (assembly GCF_030848805.1). NCBI lineage: Eukaryota > Metazoa > Arthropoda > Insecta > Hymenoptera > Formicidae > Temnothorax > Temnothorax longispinosus. The sequence goes on along the minus strand of NC_092359.1, from coordinate 24,330,182 downwards.
TATATATATATTATATATATATATATATATATATATATATATATATATCTTGTCATTTTAAAAATATATATGCGAAAAGATGCAACATGCAGCTAATGGTAAGCGAAGTTCATTCGATGTTTAGAAAACATCGATTTTCTAAACATCGAATGAACATCGCCCACCACTGCACTACTACAGTGAATTCGGAGCTCGCTCACGAGATATTGGAAAGGTTATGGTTCTGGCACGTGCGATAGCCAATCAATCAGCCTCGCATTTATTCAGTTTATTCTTGCTTTTTCTGTAAATAATAACCGAATCATCGTGTCTAAATACTTTGCTTATAACGATTTGTAATGACTCCGAAGTTTGTTTTAACCGTTTGAGGAGTGCACTCCAAAAGGAAGTAAAAAAAAAGCGTAATGGGGAGCGAAAGGGGGGAGGCAACACGTGTTCACACGTGTTCAACGCGTGCGAAAAATTAAATGTAAACAAAGTTATATTATAAGATATAAAAATAAAAACTATATGCTAAGCTGACAAATATGCAAATCGTCTTTTTGACTAGCGGTCACAACACACAAATATTTAGACATCTACTATGTTCAAAGAAAAATACACAAGTTTAGAGAGCATTTACGAAGTGCTCATTTTACTCATTAAAGAACAATGTTGAAAATAGGCCGTTTTCTCTACATCTTTTTAAAACAAGATTTATGACGATATATTACTCAATTTATCTCATTTACCTTATTTAATATTAAAATAATCCAAAAAATGCAGGAAAATGCACAGGCCAACTGGATCCTTATGTATTAAAAAATCATTGGACCATGACAGATATATAATATGTATCTTTATAAATATGTTATATCGATCTATGCCTAACATTATCCTTTAGTCGTTATTAAATGTAGAGTACCAGGCAAACAATAAGATAGAAAATGAAATAAATATCATATGCCTTAAATATATAGATCAACGCTATTAACAGTAAGTTTGAGCAATTTTGTCAAAACTTAAAAAAATGCATTATTATCAATTTTTCTTCTAATATCAATATCAGGAATTCTTGTCGAATCAGTTGCGCATCTCGTTAATTCTTCGTATTTGAGGATGTGTGTAACGAGAACGGTTTCACGATTAAAAAAGGGATTAAAAAAGATTTCTTATTCTGCCGTGCGTTGTGAGATGCCCCGTTCTTGAGGGACGTTTCCTCGGTGTTAGGTTCAATCCCTCGTAATTCGTGCCCGGGCTGCGCGACGCGTGTCCTGAAAGCGCACACGCTAATTTTTATCTTCAACGTTTTCATTCAACTGATAAGAGGATTTTAAGCGTATCGGAATATTGAAAAGCGCGGTAAACCTTTGGAATGCTGCAGCAATCGAGAGTACAAGGGCGAAAGCGGTTTTCCATTGACCAAGATTTGCTCACACTTGACGGAGTGTGCGCGGGGAGACAGCCATCCGCTCATATTGTTCCAAGAACTACTAAAGTCCAACAGGGGTGCAGGTAGCTCGCGCAACGGACGATACTTATGCTTGTATCTCCTAAACAAATGTTTGTGTTTGCCTGAAAAAATTAACACACTCTCGTGACGTTCGGTTTTAATTTCGTAATGACGCGATTTTAACGAGCAATACCTTCCACCGGAGATGAACACAATCTCTCGTAAAAAAGTTTATCGTCCGTGCTCTGATCGAGGTTGAAACTAATCTTCGGAGATTGCAATAAAATATAGCGGTTCACACGTGGTACATTGCTCGCGTCGAAGTCGATGTAAACATTTTTAATTTCTCGAGACACCGCACATTGCTCATTCCTGCATATACCGCCGATTCTTGTGTTCAGTGCGATGAATAGCGTTCGCAGAGATTTCATTTTTTTGCAAGCACTCCGAATGGACGGTAGACACTGCGATAGATCGGAGAGGTCGGCGATGCTTTCGTGACGGATTTCCGTGACTATCAAATACAGCAACGACAACAAAGTGTTGAACACGATGGAGCCATTCGCATGTAAGTTGCGGATTAAATGCTTAAATTGAAAAAATAAATAAAAATAAAAATAAAAATAATTGATCGCAAGAACCGCGTACGAAATTTTTATTCAATTACCTTAGACTGCGTCTCAGATTGCGTATATAATAAACAATTATCACAGAAAATTTCGGGAAATTCATTTGCGTCGAGCGTCCTAGAATTCGAGTTTATTCTTAGTACAAGTTTGCACAAACGATCAAAGGATTTCTCTACTTCTTTGAATTCCTGGTTCTTTTTAAGTATATATTGGACTTTCCTCAAAATGCTTCTTTTCCATACTGCAAACGCGAGAAGGAATATCGTGAAAGCAATCGAATAAATTTACGAGAAGAATATTTATTGTGTACTAACAGTTTGTGATATTAGAATCTTCGACATTCATCAGTTGCTTTTGAACTAACGGATGAGCTGGCAGATCAGGGACCACCCTTCTTATATTCTCTCTTCTATCGAAAATCTCTGATTTATATGTATTCAATCTTTCAATCTCGTCACTAAAATAATATATAAATGTAATTATATGTAAATTAATATATATCGCCGTTCACAGACAACAAAAATAGTGATTTACTTCAGAAAATTATTTGCAGCATCCAATATCTTCTCCGTCTCCTTGCGAGTCTCCGTCACAACTTTGCATTTTTCCACAATTATATTATTGAAGTACTTTATCGCTAAATCTTGCACTGGGCTCATACATGGGGCGTTCAACAATTCTCCTTGAACTGAAGAAACCAATTTGGATAAATAACACGGATTGGCACGAAAATACAATACAACTTTTCTTCCTACATTTGGCACATTACGTACGATCTCTTTTGATATAGGTCCTGAGAGCGAGTTGCGATAGCTTCCACATAATAGTTTGAAACTTGGTTCCTGCCGACTGGATCAAATGGGACATTAGTATCGTCGGGAAATTAAGATCAGGATTGTCTTGCGATAACAGGCACAGGAAGTTTTTCATCTCGACGCGATATGTTGCTTCGTCTTTCTTACACAAGATCGGCCACCTGACCATTTGTTTAAACAGTTTTGCGTCATATACAGTTGATAGATAATGCGACACATGTAGGAATCCCACCGTATTAGGCTTGTCAAACATACCCTTTTACAAAAGAATGGCATTAGAAATTTTAACTCAGTTATATACATATATACGAAATAAAGATTTGTATCTTCGAGAAATGTTTTCGTACCTTTTTGAAGTGCCGCTGAAACTCAAAGGACGGCGGTACAATTTGTGCCAGCAAAGATACATTTTTGTAAAACGATGAACTAATGACTGCAATTTGAGTTTCTTTTAATCTACTCATTGCGTACACGTGAATTCTGCACGCGGTCAGCTTCGTCCGTGGTATTTAATTAACGCCATGAGGCATGTTTAATCTATATAAATACATATGATTGTTTAAAATATCTTGCTATTAACCTAGTTATGTATTTTGGCACAATAAACATTCATAAATAAATAAAAATATCTTGCTATTATAACGTTTGTATACAATAAACACGGTCGTACTGTTACATGAGATTCGCTCTTTGTCGCTTGTGGCGCTTGTCGCGCTTTCCATATTTTCCCTCTTTCTCCCCGGCGCCAATGGACGCGCCAATGGCGCGTTCAGCAGACCAAGCTGCTGAGTAGCAGTCGAATGAGTCGAACGTGATTGGCTCTTACTTTTAGAACCAACCAATCAACGTAGAGTGTTGACAAGACGAACTCAACAGTTGTGTCTGCTGAACGCGGCCATTATAAGTACGCTTATTGATGAGTTTTCGAACACAAGAGCGACGTTTCGCGACACGGTAGTGACATCTTGCGTGATCAGTGGTGAGCAGTAGACGGAACGAAATTTGACAGCCGACGAGCCGCATGGAGACAGACATCAGACATGGACGACGCGAAAACGTCAAAATAACAACGCGGAGATTTCGGAGAACAATAAGAACATGACTGATGAGAAGAACGAATGAAATATACGAGAGAGGTAACGCATCGAGAGAATTCGAGCGACATACCGAAGGTATCTAATCCTTTGAGAAGAAAGAATCGAAACCGGAAAAAAAAATCGGAACGTTTTCGGTTTATCAAACGACGGAGAGATGTTTATAGTCACGAAGGAGATCGACAGTGAGAACATCGGCAAATTGTGCCGTACGTGCTTGCGGGAAGACGGCGACAAGATGATATGCTTGTTCGTGGGACCAGCCGGTTCCTCGCTCGCTGCTAAACTGCGATCTCTCTCTTGTTTGGAGGTAAGCAACGCATTTTTCTTACCACGAATTTAACGTTAATTTATAGGGAGATTAAATTTGCGTTTCGTGTGGATACTCGTAGGTCTGGCAGGGAGACGGCTTGCCCGAAAAGATGTGCGACCGTTGCGTCACCAGGGCGGAGTCGGCCCTTTTGTATCGAGAGCAGTGTCGCGCCGCCGACAGGGCTTTGAGGCAGGCAGCGTTGAAGGTAAAGGAACTTTACGTTCTCGCTAAAGGCCATTGCACGTAACAAAGTTTTAGTCATAATCGTAAGGCTGTAAGAAAATAAACCACGCACAGTCGATTATTCTCCTTGAGCTCGAAGAATAATCGAGTGTGCGTGGTCTATTTTCTTACGGCCTTACGATTATGACTAAAACTTTGTTACGTGCAATGGCCTTAAGAAACTTTACGTTCGCCCTAACCCACGTACCGCTAATGTCAGGAATATGTTCGAAATACAGGTATCCAGGTTGACATCGTACACCACCGTCCCTGGCTGCAAGCTCTATCAGAATCAACAGAGTCAGGGATTCGTGCCCGTACCGAATTCTCACAGGACCCTGAAATGCGTGGAATGCGGCGCTGGGTTTATGAGTTATCAAGAGCTCTGTGCCCATAATCGACTACACTTGCCCTTCGTTCAGGATAACATACCTATGCAACATATGCACATTGTGGAGTCCCAGAATCCGTATCTTAATTTTACTCACGTCAGTTCGAGCTTCGCGAACGATGGTATGCCAAACACGCAATTATCTCCCCTAGTAAGACCAAATACGATGCATCCTATGTCACTGAACGAAGAAAGTTCGAGTCGACCTGCCTGTGCCTTACATTGCTCTCTGTGTAATCACACTTTTACCAATAGAAGACAGTTGATAAGTCATAATATTACGCACAGCACGGAGAGCGTCGATATGTCGTGCGACAATGAAAACATAGAGATTTGTGAAAATTCGAATCATATCCCGCAAAACTTGAGCTACGAAAGATCCATTCACTCCGTTGATAATCCTATTCAGAACTTGTCTTATCAGAGATCCACCGTGGACGACACCGACGGGATGCAGAACATAAACTTTCCAGAAAATATTGATCTCGACGGCGTCCAGGAAAGCAGTTCGGAACGCATGCAGAATGTAACGATACACTCCGAGAACGATGTATCGATCGCCGAAAACTTGAGATTTATAAAATCGCCCGGGAAAGACAGGCAACTCGCGATTGAATATCACGGATGTCCGAGCGACGACAATTACAAGCAACCTCTCGATATAAAAGCTGCGGAAGATATCCACGCTAAGAAGCATCAGTGTGAGATATGCTCGAGACAATTTTCGCAAAAGTCAAAATTATTTGCTCATCAATTGTCTCACACTGGCCAGCAACCATTTAAATGTCTAAGCTGTGGCAAAAGTTACGCATCGAAGAGTAAACTCAGCGCGCATATGAGACTACACACCAAAACCAACGTACATCATTGTAAGGTGTGCGATAAAATATTTTCCTATCCGTCGTACTTGGAGGAGCATATAAAGGTCCACAATAAAAGTGATGATACATCGCAGAGCAAGGACTACGAATGTAACACCTGTAACAAGCGTTTCCGGCTTTTAAAAAATTTGAAAGCTCACGAAAGACTACATACTGGAAGGGGTTTGGTGCAATGCGAAATTTGTGATAAAAAATTTAGCCATAATTATAATCTAAAAATGCACTTGCGAACGCACAAGACGTCGAGGGTGCACAAATGCGAGTATTGCGACAAACGTTTCGTGCAGAAGGGTAATCTGGTCGAGCATTTGCGAATTCACACTAAAGTGAAACCTTTCGCGTGTAAACTGTGCGGCAAGAGATTCGCGCAATCGAGTCATCTTAAAAGTCACGAAGCCTCGCACGGCACGTTGAGGCAACACCAATGCCGATTATGCGGAAAGAGATTCAAGCTGGCCAATCATTTGAAACGGCATTTAAATTTACATACTGGTTCGAAGACTTATAAGTGCAATCAGTGTAACCAAATGTTTTCGCAGTCCTTTAGTCTGACGAGACACTTAAAGAAGCATAACGAATCACATATATAATTTATATATGATAAATTGTAACTTATGTACATATGAAACATATGAATGGCCATTGCGAATGCATGTTTTATAATTATTAGAAGAGAATAAGATTTTCCTTCGTGCGTGATTGTAATTATTTTTTTATTCTCTTAACTAATGTCTTTATGTTTTCTTAAGAAATCCTAAGAATCTTGAAGACCTATAAGGTCTAAAATCTTAAATGCGCTTTTTGGAATGACTGGAGTAATACGATAACAAAAGGTAATCCTATTTTGTCGTAAAAAATTGTTTATTATACAATCTTGGTGCAATGCGAAATTTTAAATCCTTTATTTGTAACTTTTGAGGACCGTAGTGAGAATGTTCAATCCTTCTCGTAATTGTTCTTCCGTAATCGTTAACGGGGGCGATATTCTGATGATTTGACCATGTGCGGGTCTTGACAACAATCCAGCGTCTCTCAGCTTTAAACAGATGTCCCAACCCTCGGCGAATTCTGTAAGTAAAAGCCACCTTGAATGTATCGTAATAAAATTCAATATTTCTTGTTAAAAAATGCAATATCGAAGGATGTTATTCGATACATTATCATTGGATAAAATCATAGTTTGCGAGATATGATTTTAATTTTACGTGATCAACAAATATGTTATCTTCACTCATATCGCGCAATGAATTTTTAATTTGACGACAATTTATCAGCGATATAACTGAATTATTGATTTGTTCGTGATCGTTGAACCTTTGTTTATCACAAGACCGGCGAGAAGACCGCGCCCACGGAATTCGGTGGCGATGTCCTTCGGCAGCTTTTCGAGTTCTTCCTTCAGAATTTTTCCGAGCTTCTTCGCATTCTCTGCCAAATTCTCCTCCTCCAGAATTTTAACCGCCTCCAAAGCAACCCGGTTCCCAAGTGGACTCCCACCGAAGGTACTTCCATGCGAACCTGTTTCCAGACAGAGCATTATCTGGAAAGAAACAATCAGTCTGAATTAAAGATCCTTATCGCGCCAAATGAGTGATTAACATCGCTTTCTTTCGAGATACGTAACGGCAGATACCGCATTATCGCCTACTTGAAATTTCAACAACAATTCAACGTTTTATAATAGGAACGTGTTGTCACGATAATGGTTATTAAAATATTTTACATTTTATAAAATCGCATAAATTTAATTTTTATGGAACTAGTATTAAATTAAGGAACGCCCAAAATAGAGCTAATATAATGAATATTATTTTAATGATTACGATGAAACTTTTTCGGATACCTGATCGTCCGCCAAGACACCGGAAACCGGATACATGCCACCGGAGAGGGCTTTTCCCAAGATAAGAATATCCGGCCTGCAGCCTTCGTGATCAACTGCTAAACGCATGCCAGTTCTGCAAAGACCAGTTTGCACTTCGTCGGCAATCCATAGAACGTTGTATTTCGTGCATAGTTCTCTTACACGTTTCAGATAACCGTCCTGAATGAAAAAAAGTAAAAAAAAATGAATTGCTATTGGCAAAAAGATAACGATCTCACTAATATTCCAATATCAACATGAAGGCAGAAGGCACTCTACGTGATATTCTGCAGTAAAAAGCAGCGTTTTTGAAGTAAAAATAATTTCTCAGTAATACTCGCATTAATATTTATAATGCCGTATGTTTTCGTATTAACTCACAGCCGGTATAATGACGCCAGCTTCTCCCTGAATGGGTTCCATCATGAACGCGCAGATATTGGGATTCTCCTGAAACTTTTGTTCCAGAGCTACCAGGTCGTTGTACGGCACCTTTTCGAAAAGGGGCACGTAAGGACCAAAGTCCGTGTAGCAATTTGGATCCGTCGAAGCCGATAACGCCGCTATTGAACGGCCCCAGAAGTTTCCGTTGGCGAACACAACGGTGGCCTTGCCGCTCGGCACTTTTTTAATTCTATATCCCCAGCGTCTGGCCATTTTTATGGCCGTGTCACCACCTTCGACACCTACGAAAAGGAAGGAATAAACGCTCCAACTCTTTTGGTCTTCTACAATGAAGAAACTTTTGCTTATCGCAAGCAGTATTAAAATCTTTCCGTGATAATTATTGAGATACTAAAACTAATTCTTTTAGAAAAAAAAAGTATCCCAGTTCTTGTTTAAAGTCCGCACCTGTGTTCATAGGTAAAAACCGATCCCATCCCAGGAGTTTTGTCAGATATTCTCCAAATTCGCCGTGAGGTTCCGAGTAGAAGGCTCTTGACGTGTGCGCCAGCTTCCCGGCCTGATCTCTCATCACTTTCACCAGACGCGGATGACAGTGGCCCTGGTTGACGGTAGAGAATCCTGCCAAGAAATCAAGATATCGTTTTCCATCGATATCCCACAGGTAGCATCCTTCCCCGCGAGAAAGAACAACTGGCAGCGGTTTAAAGTGTATACCGCCGTACTTGTTGTCGCGATCGATCACTTGCTGGGAACTCAGGAATCTTCTCTTTTCCGTTTCTCTTACGATGCTGAAGAATCTCTGTCTCATAGATTGCAAAGCCATGTTTTTCTTCTCACCCTGCAAATAGTTGGAATGTTGTAATGTTGCTGCAATATCGCCGAGTGTTGCATTTACAAACCTCCTTTTTGTATACAAGTTAAGTTTACGAGTAAGAGTGCAAGTCGTCAGAAAATAAGCATCTGATGGCGATTCTGCCAATCTTGCTTTTATATCAGGGTAAAGAAGATATGACAAAAGATACGGCGGGATATGATTACTTATTTACTGGAATCGTGTATACATATAAGCATTGCGACAGAGGGATTTAAAATAAATGTCTTCATACAGAACCATATCTGATAAAAAGTTCAGAGTAAAGGCGCCAGTACGCCGAAGTAAACGAATCACGATAAACAATACAATCTAAGGCATTTTTACATTAAGTCCATTAAGAGGAAATCGAAAAAACAACAAAAGAAAATTATGATTGTTTTGCATTTGATTTGAATTTAAACTCTTTCATTGATAATATAATTTTCAGGTTCTTTAACTTTGTTGGGAATTTGACAGTGTTCATATAACACAGAAAAGAATTAAGTCTAACGTAAATATTAAGAAAATAATGCTGTAGAAAATTAAAGATTATTTATACATTTTAATAAAAGACTTTAGACGATAAGTCAAAGTCTATTAAAATGTATAATCTGAATAATTTTGCGATATAATCAATTACTCAAAATAATAATCTTATATTATTACTTGGGAATTTACTGATTGCAAGCCATGCCTATATGTTTTTCGATACATATTATCTCTCGCGTCGTTGCACTAGGAATACATCATTATTTGCGTAGAGAATGTTATCGTACGAAGTTATTAATAACTTGAAATGAATAACTCATTTGTTACGTTAATTACATTTTTGCTCGAGATAATAATACGATTACATACAAAGTGAATTATTCGGACTTTCTTTACGAAATAGAACATCGTAGTCATTATAAGCGACGATAATTGTGTTCGTTTGCAACGTTCGACTGTTTTATGAAAAATATTAATAATTTGATATACGTCAATGCACTCATGACCGATTCAACCTCTTGTCTCTTGTATGTGTTGCTTGATAAAATTCCGATCTGTCAAAAATGATGAACTTTTTCGATATAGCATATATGCGATATGGATTAACTTTACTGCACAAATATTGTCAAGATAAAAATAACAATGGACACATTGCACATTTTTAAATAAAATTATATACAAAATGCGCATATTGGGTAGATTAAGAAAATTATGTGGGTATAGAATATCAATAAATCACATTGTTTGCATTTTTACAACGTAATCGTAATTCGCATTTTATTCGAACAATATAAGTAATATAGTGCTTAATTTTATAAAGTGTGGAGTGTAGTATTTATTATTAGCATCATTACGCGCTTGATAGATCTGTCGATCGAGATATCGGTTCTATTTTTTAGTCAGCAAAATATTAGCAGTGTGCTAACAGTTTGCCAGCAGATTCGAGCAGAATAGCGTCAGCTGAAACTACGTAATTCGTGTTTTGCCAGCAAAGCATGTCGATATAATCTGACAGCAAATTATCAGTAGAAATCGAGTAGAACTTCTCATTTCATAATCATTTAAATGGAATATATTATTTTAATACTTATAAAAAATATGTATTTATATACACAATATATTATTTAATTAAATGGTTATTAAATGACAAATCTGTCATTCTCTTCGGTTTCTACCATCATGTTCTGCTAACAGATTTTGCTATTTGAAAATAAATAGTCAATATCTAAAAAGATAAGTGAAAATCGATTTCAGGATGGCGAGCTAACATCAGTTACGTAGATTTCGAAATGAACCGTATTCGAGTCGGACTGAATCATGTTGCGATATGTTATTTCCCGTCATGTTTTCCTTGTGTCTGCTTCAATATTAAATAATGTCCTGCTTATTTTTTGTGCCGCGTGAAGCGCTATCAATTCACTTGCATATTAACGGTAACACATTAAAATTAAAATTACACATAAATGATATACAACAGGTGTCCGTTAGTTATACGTGAGAATAGTCTTAGAAATGATATCCGCGCACTCGCGTATCTGTTCCTCCGTGATAATTAACGGCGGTGCCAGACGAATGATGTGTCCGTGGGTCGGTTTCGCCAGGAGCCCGCGTTCCTTCAGCTTCAAGCAGATATCCATGGCGTCGATCTTTTCATTAATGACGACAGCGTTCAAGAGGCCTTTTCCCCTCACTAAAGTGACTATCTCTTTCGGCAGCTTGCTAAGTTCGTCTCTGAGCACATGACCGAGCCTCTCCGCATTCTCGGCAAGTTTCTCCTCCTCCAGAACTCGAAGCGCCTCGAGGGCGATTCTGCATCCCAGAGGATTACCACCATAAGTTGACCCATGCTCGCCAGGCTTGATTGTGAGCATAACGGGATCGTTTGCTAGTACACCGGAAACGGGATAGAATCCTCCGGACAGGGCTTTACCGAGAATCAAAATATCCGGCTTCACGTTTTCGTAATCCACCGCGAGCCGCCTCCCCGTTCTCGCCAGGCCGGTCTGCACCTCATCCGCAATCCACAAGACATTGTTCTTCGTGCAAAGCTCTCGAATTCCTTTCAGATATCCGTCCTTTTCGAGCAACAGAGACAATTTTAAGGATAAAAGATCGAAGGTGGCTTCCTTCATGCTTAAACATTTGCACGTGAAAGCTTACCTTGGGAACTACAACGCCAGCTTCACCTTGGATAGGTTCCACCATGAAAGCACAGACATTTGGATCGGCGAGAGCCCGTTCAAGTGCCGGAAGATCATCATAGGGTACGAGCTCGAAGCCCGGCATAAACGGTCCGAAACCGCTGTAGCTACTTGGATCGGTGCTTGAGGAGACAGCGCTCAAAGTTCTTCCCCAGAAGTTGCCCTCCGCAAACACTATCTTGGCCTGATTCTTCGGTATGCCCTTGCACGAGTATCCCCATCTGCGTGCCAATTTGCATGCCGTTTCACCACCTTCCACGCCTGTGTTCATCGGCAGCCATTTGTCATATCTGAAAGAATAATAATCTAATTATATACTCCAATTCGTGTATCTTCTGAAATGTTAAATATTAGATTTCCGAAATAACGTAACACCATGTATATACACTTATCTTCTACTTTCGTTGATCTCTTATTTAGATTTCGTTACGTCATCGTTTATCTTATCGATAAGCTTGGGTCTCAAAGGTAACACTTTGAAAAGTTTACCTGAAAAGTTTCGTGATATATTCTTCGAATTCACCCAAAATATCAGAATAAAACGCTCTGGAGGTCAGAGTTAAAATTTTCGCTTGATCGACCATTGCTTTATAGATTCTGGGATGGCAATGGCCTTGATTAACTGCCGAATAAGCGCTTAGAAAATCAAAGTATCGTTTCTCCTCGACGTCCCACATAAAGACACCCTGAGCTCTGCACAGAGCCACGGGGAGTGGATGATAATTGTGAGCACCATATTTAGATTCTCGATCGAACACTTGTTGAGACGTAAGTGTTCTGTGACATTGAATGCGCTAAAAAAAGACGAAATGTTTAAGTTAATCCCGATCTAAAGTGCTTCAAATATTCTCTTTCAAATGTTTTGATAATAAAAAAGTTGATTATAAGTAAATAAATTAGGTATAGATTATTTTAAAGACGTAACTTAATGTAATAGTATTTCCAACTTATGTACATATACATACGATTATCCTAAAATTATGATAAAATGCTATATTACCTGAGACAACGTTCTTGCTGATCTTTTGATATTTAGCAATGCCATTCTCGTTATTGGCTCCATCGTGTAGATTTTTACTTCTTTGTTAATTAAGACGGCGGTATACTAACCACGACCGAGAAACTTGATATTGGAACTCTTTGAACTGTGTAAGTGGGCCACTGTAAATTGAAAATACAGTTTTCGCGACAGCTGCTACTCTGCGAATTATAATGAAGTGAAAGTTTGTCAGAACGCAACTGTTCCATTAATTCTGAAATATTAATTTCGATATTTGCTCGAGATTCGCGTACAAAATTATCAGGATTAGCGTGATCACTTCTTCTTCTGCCGACCAAACTTTAAAATTATGAATTAATTTTAACTTTTAAATTATGCATATAATATAATTATATTATACAGATACTACGTGCAATTTTACAATCAAAGTATCTTTTAGATTCCAATATCGAATTATTTGTTGATCCATAATCTCTTAATCCGCTAAAAGCCATAATTATACAATTTAATTAAATCGTATTTGTTTCTATTTTATACATTTAAATTATTAAGATAATTAATAGCGCACCAACTGAAGATTAAATATTAAAAGCTTGAAAACAAGTGTTATATTTACTAAAATAATTCCTTCTCAATAAACTTTTCCCCAATTATAACATTAATAAGTTAACGAACGTATAAATTCTACTATACTCTTACAAAGGCTGCAATTCAATCAGTCCAGCAGTCACTGATCGAATATCGACACAAGCGGACCCCAACGACTAGTCAGACTGGTAAATGATTGAGTTCTTCGTGCTTTAGGTCAAGTTTTATTTATCTCAATCGTTCGAGTCGAAGGATACCATCACTACATGCCTCTTACTACATGTACGCAATACAAGTAGTCTTATTGCTTTCTCACCGACTGAGTGTCCTTGTCGCACATATTATCGCTGATAATAACAGTAATAACCGCTCTCATATCTACGTATAGACATGATAGAAGCACACGGAAGATTTCACGAATTAACGTAAGTAGAAAAGACGGGATAATTTTGTGATTTACAAACGATTCTGAATCAACAATTTTTTTTTTATTTCAAAATTAAGTGACGATAATTTTTTTTTTAAATAAGAAAAAATTAAATTAAATTATAGTAAATTGAATTAAATTAAATTAAAATAATAATTATATATTTCAATAGTTGGAGCTACAAATGAAATTATCATTACTACAACCAATTACAAAATACTTACATTTTTAACATTAAAATTAATTATTAATTTCAATTCCTTAATTTATTATAGATCCAGTGCCAGTTTCACAGAGGTATAATGCCCACGTATTAAAGTTATTATGAGTGATGATAAAAATCAGTTTCCGTTTTCTATAGCATTTAAATGTGAGACAAATTCGAAAAACTAGGAGCAATCTTAATATCGGTTATACCTTCGTCGCATAATATATATACATATATATAGAATATGATATATTTTTTTATATGTGGTATAAAATATTAATTATGTTTTGTGAAATAATCAACTTGTTGAGTTGTTCCGCTTTGTTGCATTGATTCAATTGCTTTATTGACTATCACCTCCGACGTTTCCTCCGTTATCTAAAATAAAATGTAAAATCTGAGAAAACATAACATTATATCACATTATATTAGAGATTAGAGTATTATAATTGAACCAGGAGTCCTACATTACTAATGGTATCTAATACATGATCCGTGCTTTCACATCTTAATAATAGACGTCTCAAAGTGGTTAATGTAACAACGGCAACGAATATTAAAATTCGATATGCTCCGACAGTTATTTTATCCCATATCCTGTAACAAATAAATATTTTAGTAATTCTACAAGTATGTGCTATTACGAGTATGAAAAATCACTAATAAAGTTGCAATACAATTGCAGTTTTTATGACAACACATTAGATTCATACTTAGCAATAGATCCGTTACTTATTATGCCAGCAAAACACGAATAAAACCACGCATCGTATGGAAGATTGTAAAGTGCATCAATTTTAACGAGATGCTTGTATAATTCTACGTCTTCTTTTTCCAATAGTGCGTATGTACAGTCTTGCAATTTTCCAACTTCTTTCTGCAGCTTTTCAACTTGCACAAAAAATCCGGATAATATCCAATACATGTCCACTAGCTTCTCTTCTTCCGATTCAACATCAATCACATGCCACAGGGTCTCGGCCATTTTGCTCATAGCTCTGGAATAGACAAAATTCTGTTACAATATAATAATTTTGGCTATCATACAAAGTATCTATGAATTTACAAAGCCAATGTGTCCTTTAAGATTTACAGAGAAAAGCTATCGAGAAAAAATTCTGGATCTCAATCAAAACTTAAAAAAATTGAATTTGAGTTTAAAAGTCTGCAACAATATTGAATAATGCAATGAACCTGTATAACGGAGTTTCCAATTGAGCGGTCATATCAACTTTTGCTCTTCTTTTACGTAACAGCCACATCGCTAAGAATATTAGATGAGGCTTTGTAAAGTCGTCTATGACCTTGGTGACTCTCAGTGCTCTCTGCAAATCCTGAAATTCCGCCTTACGCTGGGCCATTATAAACCCCTGACTCTCTGCGTAAACTGGTACAACGTCGAGTAAGACTTTCCAGAGGAAATTTCTATACATAGCGGGTACGGTGAATCTTAAGCAAAACTGCTTCAGCTTTGTCTTGTCAATCGGGCGTTCCTTCAATAATATCTCCAGAGACTTCTTTTCTTCGACGCTGCGAAATCCAACCTGTCATTTAAAAGAAATATAGCAGTATATAATTGTCGCTTCGATTCGAAGAACAAATGGATCTTGGATGAATTTTACCTTTTCGTAATACTGCGAACGAAAGTTCCGCTCATCCGTCATTCTTCTGGTCTCGTCGAGGTAGAAATAGGTAGAAAAGAGAATTAGGCGATAATTAATATTAAAGTTAAACGAGATAAGAAAGTGTTTTTACTGCAGCTCTATATTTTCATTCTGCATTCACTTATACATACGTAGCACTGACTCATGTGTGCTCATGTGTCAAAATAATGCTTGTATAACCTATAAATTCTGCCGCATAGGTTACCGTGTGCGTGTGCGAGTTTCGGTTAGTATTTATCGTTTTCACACTTTCAAAAAGTCTGAATTTACATCGTTGCGTTCGCTCCGGATCGAGAAGATTCGCATTTTCTTCTCACACACGATAACCTACGTAATTACTCTTATTATCATCTGTTATTGACACATTTGACACGCCCACATGTCACTGCATCACAGAGATCACAGTTTTATATACACACTTATAGTTCTATCGTTGATCTGATAAGTATCACGACTTACCTTCTTAAGGTAGCTTATTACTTTTGTTTATTTGTGCGTAACAGTTTAATTAACAAGTTGTTTTTTGTCTTCCAATAATTTTTTTTTATTAATACTTTTGTTGTAACAATTTGTCACAAAATATAAGTAGAGTGGACACTAATAATTAGAAAGATACCTTCCTTGTGTAATGGAATATAATGATACATAATCTATCTTTTTTTTTAGTTAATCTAATTATGTCCCAGGAAGAGAAGGACCTGGACGTAAATAAAGCCTTCGAGAATTTATTATTTGCGGAAGAAATTGCACAGAAGTCAGGCTACGAGAAAGGCTATGTGACTGGCAGGGAGCAGCTGCTAAAGGGATACCACCTTGGGTACCATAGAGCTAGCATAATCGCCGCGCAATTAGGATACTATAGTGGAGTGTTGGAGCACTATTTACAGACTAATGACGCTAAATGCGAGAAGGCGATGGCGATAGCCGGGAGGCTCTTGGAAGACATTCGCCGCACTCTTCCCGATCACCAGGACGACAATCTGGACATTCTGAAAGCTGTGGAAGATATTAAGTTCAAATATGCCAAATTCTGTTCTCTAGCAAAAATTAGTTCGGTTTATCCGGAGACAGATAGACTTGAATTTTAATGCGACGACGATGGCGGAATATAACCAGCACTTTGAGAAAGCGTTGGATTTCATTAATATCTATCAGAAGCTGGTAGACTGTCATCTGGTTGACTTTATTACCGAAGGATTATGGGACAAGTGCTTGCCAGAGAGACTTAGATCGGAGCTTGAAAGTATTATTGATACGAGCGACGATATCTGGACGGGAAACGACACGGATTCGGAATTGAGTAATTTCATACAATTGACAAGATCACTCTCTTTAGAATCATGCCCAGCTGTTACGTGGGTGGACGATTTGACAAAGCTTTTACCGCAGTCTTCCGAGGGAGGTTCGATCGAAAATAAACTCGACGTTCGCCCGAAGTCTGAGCTCATGAATACAAAGAAGTCGCACGAAATCGAAGTGCTTGGAAAAGTTATTGCCGAAATGGCACTTATCACCCGCAGCTTAGTAATAGACGCTGGAGCTGGGAAAGCGTATTTGTCGACGTATTTGTCAGAACATTTTAATATCCCTGTATTGGCGATCGATTCGTCGCAAGTTTGTCACAAGGGTGCGATAAGTCGTCAGGAAAAGATTCAGAAGAGGAAACGACCGTTAACAAATAAGGTTCATGAAAAACACATTCAATCACATTATATCGTTATCGTTTATGACATTATAAAAAATTCTCAAGTTTTTTGTCATGTTTTTTTAGGTTCGATATATAGTTCAAGAATTGGACGACATGACTAATTATAACAAAATGGTGAATACACATTACCCTGATTGGATTGTAAACAAAAATCTGATTTTGACAGGATTACACACTTGTGGAATGCTTGTGCATTCTGTAATCAAAGCTTTCTTACGTGCGAAGGACATTAATTTGCTTCTTGTAGTTCCATGCTGTTATCATTTAGCGGATGAAACATTGAGCGGACGTTGGAATTTCACTAAAAATGCCAGAATGTTGGCTCAACAATCTATCGAAAGGAGTAAACATAATAAGCATCTTTCTCCTTCGTTATTTTACAGAGCCGTGCTGCAAGTTATTCTACATTCAATGGGTCAGTACAGACGATGTAGACGTAAATATATTTAAATATTGACATTTTCGATCATTGAATGGGATCTTGTGCTTCAATTTAATAAAGCGATATTACATTTCTAGCTCTAGCGTAAGATTAAACAAGAATAGAGATCAGGGCTTCAAAATATAAGGCAAGTTTATACAGCTCACAAATTATTAGGCACAAGATACCATTCAATGACCAAAAACGTTAATATTCATTTATCCTGTATCATACACATCGATTATTATTTACTGAATTATTTTATATATTTTGAATTGACATAAATTTATATTATATATGTGTAATAATATGTATTGTTAATAGGATATTACAATGCTAAAGTAGGTCGTGGTGGATCACTGAATAATTTCGCGGATTACGCAAAGTGCGCGCTATCTAAAATCGGAGTGGATAAGAAACAGGTGTGTGTTCAACCTAGACTTATTGTTCTTCATATGTTCTAACGTACGTGTCAACAGAAATTTTACGAAATATACGTTTTTAGATACCACCCGCTTATGTGTTGCAACAAATATATCAGAATCACATGCATTTCGAACCAAAGTTGCGTTTCTTTCAAATGTTGAGAATACATATGAGCTCAGTGGTGGAAGCGGCAATCATGTTGGATAGAGTTATATTTTTACAAAATAATATCCAATGTTCCAAAGTTGCTGTAATACGTTTGTTTGATCCAGCACTCTCTCCCAGATGTTATGGAATAATTGCAACGAAATAAGTACAATAAATGGGAAAATATTAAAGATGTTATAGAGACAGAAAAAAAAAGATTTAATCTAATTATAAAACGGTACGCCAATTTATTCATAGAAAGTACTTGATATTCTTGGTACAAATATGAATAATTCAAACATGAAATGAATTTAACAATTACACATAAATTGTATTATTGCATATAAAATAAGGCAATTTTCAATAAAATTTTTTTCATTAAATCACTCATCAATATTTAAATTCATACAATTGACTCATTCGAATAGAGAATACTGAAATATATATATATATATTTTCTAGTCCATTAATTTAACTGATATAGTTGTTGAATATAAATGTGAGATTTTCAAGTGATACCTTTATTTATCTTAAAAATAATCACTTTTTATTAATGCATTCATCGTACATTATACATATACAATTACTTAACTCGTGATAGAGTCAAGACTTATATTCTATATTTTATCCCTAATATCATAATCTTCCTGTTTGCTTTGTATATTTATAATACAATTGCGTATATTTCAGTGTACGAGAGCGAGTTCGTAAGTAACTCTAAGGAAATACAAACAGAAACTATAGAACTGCAATTGCACTGTATACACCTCACTTCGATTTCTACTTCGTCCTGTAATACTTTACTGTAATACAGCTAGATTCTAGAAAACGCACGTAATTTTAATACATTTGACAAAGATTATAAGCCATATCGACTGAAACCTTCAATATCTAGTAAATTGTTTTGTTTCGAGCAGACGTACGTAAAAATAAGAAGTTAATATTATACATATGTATAAAATACATATTTATTAATTTTATTTATAAAAAGATTCGGTATTTAATATCATCCAATAAATATCCATCAAATAATTGATGTAATTTTTAATTTTCCCAGAAGATAATAAAAAATTTGTGCAAATATCGAAATTTATGAAACAAAAATTGTTAAGGAGGATTTTTTTAATTTGAGACAAGGGCACGTTGCACATTATCGCACGTTATTTTTTGACTAATTTGCATTTGTCAATCACTCTTTGGCTTTCGTCGAGGCTAAACGAGTTTAAGAGTATAATGACTTAAAAATCAATCCAGTACACGGTAACTGAAATTAATTGTCGTTTCCTACAAGTTAGTTTCAAATGATTCTATTTTTTGTGAACGTGCTATTAATATTTTATGTAAATATACTAATAATAACACAATTTAAAGATAAAACATTATTTAACCAATCAAAATTTTATATCATAATTTTAATTTTATATAAATCAATAATGCCACTGCATTAAAACATATTCTTCCTAAAAGTTTTGATATTTTTGTAAAATAGAAGCAAAATACAAGATTCTATTCTATTATAAAACGTTTCTTTTCGTTTTAACATCAATGACTCCGATTATAACACACATAATTTAAGAGAATTATTGATTCTCAATTAATAATTAATATCTCATTTTATTCAGTAATGTTAACGTCTACCATTGTCTTTCAATGACAAACTATCACTTCGTATATCTTTCTAGTATTGAGGCCTTTCTCGTTATGTTTATAGTTTCTATCTATTAAAATAAATAGTTTGTGCAGAAAGAAACGAGTCGCATGATCTATAAATATTAGCTGAATTATGGTGTATGATATACAAGAATAATAAGTAATTACTATATCATACAAAAGGAAAATACGTTTCAAAGAATTTGCATCCTTTTCAATTGTCAATTAATGCTGTTTTTGTATGCAAAAATTATGCTTACAAGGAATGTGTAAAAGCTATTTTTAGTGCTACAAATGTACGGAGATGCAAAAATACGTTGCGCAATTTACATTAGCACTTGATATAAAAAGTGGTAACATAAATTAGAAACAAGAGAAAAGGATACGACATCAAAGTAAAGGATTAATATTCAAGATATAAATCTAATAAAATACGGATTACAGTTTTCACCGATAACTTCGATTTGTGCCGTTGGCGAGCTGCGTGAAGAGTCACTGATATTGATTACTTTGCGTAAAATTGTTACATCTGATTTAAAAGTCGGCGCAAGAATCTTGAAAAGGAAGATCTAATGTTACGTTTTTTTTTAACATAACACGCTTGTCGTACGATCATACACGACTCTGAGATCAACCCACGGTATTATCGCACAAGCTTGCTCACTGCTTGTGCAAATTTGTCACAACCTAAACATTAAGTTCCATCGATAAGTCCTAAAATCAAGCTTAGTTACTGCCTTAAACAAATAGTATAATACAATATAGACAACTCTATTACAGTCGCCTGATTCGAGTCAGGTGCATTTCATAGTAACGAGCTCTTCACCTCTGATTAAGGGTGAAACTTTACCGCTTGGCTAAAGTATTCTCATCGTGTGCTATATGGCTTGTCTTACATTTTTCAATAGACATTATAGCGCGGCGGAATTACAATTGTCGACTAGTGGTGATAGCGGACCGATCTTTCCTCTTCCACTTCCTACTCGGTCTGCCTCGTACTGAACGTCCAAGGACAAACCTAAAATAACAAAAGCACTTTAAGTTCTACATTGTGCGTTACAATAAGTGAAACACAGTATTCTTGTAACTGTTGCTACATGTATATAACGATTTTCGCGTAAGACGTAAAATTTTTTTGCATAAATTTCAATCTACTCATTCACCAAGTCGATAGAAATTGCAATTGAAACAATTTTCGATGAATCCCATCACCATAAACATATTTGGCATTTTAGCCGTAATATTTGACAACCTGTAACGTACATTTCTGATATGCGTATTTACCGGAGGGCCTCCGGGAAGTGGATGGGTGATGCAACGATCCTGTTGACATCGTATTTGATTCGGGAATAAATGCGGCTACTAGCAGCGCGCAGATCACAAGTAACGCACCAAACACGAACGGCGGCCCCGGTACAAGCTGGAAATACAATTTAACAAAACACTTGATTTTTATTTAAATCAACACATCGGGGATAACACTTTGCTTCTATACATATTTATATATAAACATATTGATTCTTATCTTTCAATAAATAAGTTTAATGTTGCACGTATAAAATTTACAGAACAGATAGCTAACAAAAAGAAACTATTCTTACCTGCAGATATAATGTATGTACCTGAGGCATTATGTCAAGATGTGTATTAGTTCCCGTTCTGTTGTTTTCGTCCACGAACGACGGTTTCAAGGGGAGATTGGGCGTGTCGTCGTTAAGATCGACATGAAAGAGGTAAAATATGACGCCGAACATAGCAGGTCCAAGTCCATTGCAGAGACCACGCATCCCAGTTACCATACCTTGTACCAATCCTTGTTTATCAGCGTCAGAATGCATGGATACGAATGCGGAAATCGCGGGGTATGTGATGCTTGACACGGAAGCAAGTACTCCAGCGGCCCACATCATCCTAGAAATAGTTAACGCTTGATAACACTTGTCGTCGCATTTAATTTTAATTTGTTATTGAAATTTTGATGCGTTACTAGTAGCGCAACATTGCTATAATGCAAATGAAGTTTACCATGTTTGCGAGCCGAATCCATACCACATGAGCTGTAACATCTCGAATAACAGCCCGAGCATTATAGTATGTTTGCCGCCGAGGGTTCTCATCAAGGGTCCTAATACAATTTGCGCTCCCACACTCAGGATGCCCACCACAGCGATAAATATTGCTACCATGACATTGGAGAAACCCATAGCCAATTTTAAGTAAACGAATATACAACTATACTGTCCCGCTTCAGGAAGGTAGCTCAGGAACACAGTGACACACAGCATTAAAATAGTATGGTCTTTTCCAACCTGTAAAACAAATTTTGTGATATATTTATATATTCTTTTTTTATATATGTTCTTATTTTTAAAAATTATACATTGCACAGAGAAATATACTTTCTCCTCTCTCTGTGTGATGGATTTTATTTTTTCAATACATTATGCTTTACCTTTCCAAGAGCAGCAAACGGATCAGCTTGCTCCCACGAGATGGGTGCTGGTGGACGTGTTTTTTCAGGCAAACTTTCAGGTACAGCCACTAATATGAAAAACACATCCAAGACTGCGATAGCTGTCGCTAGTGCTACGGCAAGATTCTCTCCATATGTATTCATGATATAAGCACCCAAAGCTGGACTTATTACCATACTCGCGGCAAAAGTTGCCGACACCTGGAGGAATAAACAAAATATAAACGTAATTTTATAAATTAGATAACCAATTATCATCAGATTATTTCTTGTCGTTACTTATGAAACAAAACTTTGGGCATTGAAATGCAAATATTGTCATTTCTAATCGTAAAAAATGATATTCACAT
This sequence comes from Temnothorax longispinosus, assembly GCF_030848805.1. NCBI lineage: Eukaryota > Metazoa > Arthropoda > Insecta > Hymenoptera > Formicidae > Temnothorax > Temnothorax longispinosus. The sequence continues at coordinate 24,307,528 of NC_092359.1, read as the reverse complement.
ACCAAGCCATACGCTAGTGATCTTTGATTTTCTTCCGTTACGTCCGCAACGTATGCAAACACGACCGAGAATGTGCAAGCAAATACGCCACTGATAGAAATCATAGCGAAAAACCACCACGTGTTAATGCTCATTAGGGGAATTGGTGCGCATGTGAAGGCCACTGTGATGAGTAAAAAAAATTTTCGACCCCACACGTCGGAGAGAGCACCGATCAGTGGCGCGGAGAGAAAAGATAAGATTCCTTTGATTCCTATTATCAAGCCATTCATCAGGAACGTGTGATCCGGAAATGTTTCGTTCAGTACCCTAATAATAGGCATGGTTAATAGTCCCCATGCAAAGAATTCCAGGAATATTACGACCAATGCATGATACACGCTCGCCTCGCCGACACCGGAGCTCTGAAAAATAAAACACAACGGCATATTAAACAATGATCTTTAACACGAGCAGGTGGTATATACGTATACACAGGGTAATCTCTCTAATGAAAGTGTAGGAGTCGCAGCGTATATAAAATAAATTTCGATAAATAGATATGGCCTTCTCTCTCTCTCTGCGCGTATACCACAAGTGGCAGATACTTATGATATTTTAGCAGCTGACCTTGAGGTGTCTGTAGCATTGCTGAACAAACGTAGGGGGAGGTGCGAGTTTGGCTATAGCGTGATCCTGACTGTTATGTATCTCGGAACAGGTCGGGCCCAAGCCCTCCGTTCCACCGTTTGCCCCAGGGGGCATGACCCCTAAAAAATGTCGCTATATATGTTTCCTCTCATATTCTCACGTTTTAATCGATACTCGTGCCGTCATTCCGCTTACGGGCACGTGACAAAGAGACAGACAATCTTCTCTCAATGTCATATCAGCGCACCGCCACAGTTTCCACAGTTTTGAATTAAATTTCAGTTCGTCCTTCGATATTACTTGCAGCCTGCTCGTCAAGCCCGCACGATTTCTCATAGCTTTTCTAACGTAACGTCTAAAATAGATAAGATACCGCACCATGATTGAGATGCATGCCTCGCTCATACATTTCCGCTACATTTTATCTTAATTATTACGAATAGTTTCTTCAGTCATTCTGTCACGACTATTTGATTTATCGGCGTTACATTTGCATTACAAATGAGGTGGTTACAACCAAGTATCCGTCGTCACTATTATATGCGTTTGTCACGTCCATTAGAATCGGCAATGCCCGTTAATACAAAACTTTTTGATTAAAGATTTACGACGTTCAATAAAACTATCGGCCTTTACGTCTATTTGTCATTACTTTTGCAAATATTGAATCCTATGTCTTCTTATGTACACTCTGCTTTAATGAGTTTCGGTAAGAAATATTAATTTTAATCGTGAGATACAACAAGTCACTCCGTTTTCTCGTCACTCTGCGCTTCCTCGTTCGCAATTATATTTACGGGAACGTGACATAATCAACCTTTCCGACGATCTCTGACGGTCGTCAACTCGTTTGAACATTATTATGGCAGTGCAAGGCTCAAGCTAGCGCGTCCTTCCGTGATATCCTCTTAAAATCCGTTCGACGCGCGCATTTTACATTTGTTAAAAGTAACTCTGCGATCATCGAGTCACATGACGTACGTAGTCCTGTAACGCTGTCGTCTCGCGTACAGTGCCAAATCGCTGCCGTCATTGGGTTTTTTCTTGGCAAGTTACGAGATCCGGAGAAGCGAAGCAGGGGAGCTACGTCGCCCCTACGACTGTCTACGACGGGGTGAAGCTTTGAAGCTTATTATAGGAAAACCGAGAGGTGTCTTTCACGCATTGTCAAACATCGTGTTTCTCACACACTCTCCCTCTATCGCTCTTTGTGACAGAGATTTTCCCTCATGACGAACGGGGAGCGCGAGGCGCCGAGGCGAGCGACGCGCGGTCTGCTTCCCGGGGCCCGGGGCCCGGGTCGACGCGACGCGACGGCGAGCGGCCTTGATTCGATCGCGCACGGTCGCGGCGCGCACGGTGACGTCACGGAGATATCCACGGACGGGAGAGACTCGGCGACGGGGACGCTTTTCTCTCGGCGTCTACTCGTTCGCGGTGATCCCCCGTGCAAATCGGCGACGCGCGACACTCGACGTCCGGGAGTCTTCTGGTGCGGGGTGCGCGTTCCCCGAAGCGGCGGCGGCTTTGCTTTGCGCCGCGGACGGAGTTTTCCCTTCTCTCTCACCCTCTGTCCGTCACCCCCTCTCGCTCTCGGCCTCCTGTCGCGTATCGCTATTCTTGGAGAGACCGCAGCCGTTCGTGGTGGTGGCGGCGGCGGCGGCGGTGGCTGCGGCTGCTGTTGCGGCGAGATCTCGGGCGATCACATATATTTCCAGCCGAGACCCTTCGCGGCGTCAACCCCTCGCCCTCGCGCGGTCCATCGAGTCCATTCGAGTCGCGCGGGACGGTGCACGCGACGAGGAATCAAACCTCCGCATATCGCGACTGCTCCAACTGCTCCCTCCAACTGCATCCCCACCCCCATCCCGCACCCCGCTGCGCCGGCCCGCTTGACGACATGACGACTTGAGCGTACATCCCCTTCGAGCTAACTCCGGAGTCCGGACCCTCCCCCTCCAACCCCTCGAGTCCTAACCTAACGACGGCGACCTCGGCCAGCCGGGCCAGCTCAGACCTCACAGACCAGCTGGCGACTCGCTCGGAATGCTCGGATTACTCGGTTCCCTCGGGTGGCATCCTGGCACCTGGCACCTGGCATCGCGAGGGGAAGCTTCCGCTTTGCGTTTTACGGAAATAACCGCGCGATGCATCACGATCTATTGTCCGCGCGGATGGGAACGCATAACGCATCGTCGAATAATTGATCGATGCGCGCGACACTTGCCTGTTTATGCGCTACATGCTACGTGTGTATGTATAGCATGTATAGTGACGCGCGTACACGCGCGCAAGGAAAGATGTACATATACCTATGTACGTACGTACAACATATATGTGGCGTTGACAATAAAAAAAAAGTGCCAGCAATGTCGCGCCGTGGAACGTCTACTTTTATCTTTTCCGAGTTTAAATATAGAATAACCTCGGCAAAAACAATATTTAAAAGTCAAAACGGTTAAGGAAAAAATACCCCAAGTTGTTCCTTTCCGTCGGGCTGAACGACAGAAAGAAATTAATTCGATTTGTATCAAATACAAAGGCTTATCGAGCGATTCATTTAACATTGATTATCGGACATGGCGTACAATAAATAGCTTACGGCAACATTGATCATAGATATAAAGACTCGAAAGCAAAGTTTCTCTCTCTCTTTCCGTTAAGAGATTTACCCAGAGAGTAATGAGTATAAATCAACGCGGTATCTAAAATAAAAATACCAGCAATTAAAAATGCGATAAATTATACTTTCTTCCGTCAGTCCGATTTTTTCGTTCCACGCGTCGGATCATCCTTTTTAAATACACAGTTCAAAGGTGTTTACAAAAATTGGTTAATCAGCTGATAACACGTCATATAGGTTATGAAGATAAGCTGCAATTATTGCAATCCTTTTTTCCGTGATTGTGCTGCACTTTGTCTCGAACAAAAAAAAATGTGTGTAACAGAAAATGAAACGTGGGGGCGAGCAACCTGCATCTGCACCTGCGTAAGATAACGATTTTTTGAGATAACGCGCGAATACAGGAAAATACTCAACGCATAGCACACGCACGTCACACGTATACGTTGTACATGTGTACGTGCGCTTGTCACGTCTGTTTGAGAAATAATTCATACGTATAGGTGCAAATATAATATATTTATCGACAATTAAGCGTCCGTGAACATTAACGTCCCCGTTTTATCTTTACAATTTGTTGCAGAAATATCGCAACAAATTGTAACGTAACGTAGAACGCGATCGTATGGTTTTCGCCCAAGTGTCCAAGGGACAGGGGTCGGAGTTGAGTTTCCGCGTGAACGAGGCAACTCGTTAGGTACCGATCGCGCGGTGCTCCGCGAAGATAAAATGGGACTCGAGATAAAAGCGATGTGTATCAGGGTATCGCGGGCACGGGCAGGACGCAGGTATGCCGCGGGTGTCGGAGGGAGAGAGCGCCCAGCGCTCGGGGAGGCCAGCGGCACGGGGGCACGGGGCACGGGCGCCGCCGCGCGCCGAGGGCGCTCGGGGAAAGGGGGAAGGGAGAAGAAGGAAGGGGGGTGTCGGGAAAGTCGCGTTTGGAGGTTCAACGTAAAAATTCATTGGGTACCGTGATGACTCCATCCTTCATAATGGACTTTCGGCTTCGTATGATCATGCCCACGACCTTCTTCGAGACCTTGGCGGGCATATTCACGCACTGCGCGCACAGACTCTTTCGCTTCTTCAATTTCATGAATTCCTAGACTCTCGACGGCACGAAAGGAGTCATTTTTCCCAGGCACCGCGGCACCGCACACCGCGCGTTCTCACCGTCCGTCGTCCCCCGGAGATTTACTTTCAGCTATCGCGGACCGTTGCGATCGTTGCTGTTGCCGTTCTCAATGTTCTCATGGTGGCATCTACATAACAGTGGCGCAAACGAGGCGAGGACGAACGAACATATCCGCGCGTCCGCGAACCAACACAGACTATCGCGCACTATCGCGAGTATCGCGGACGGTTGTGAACACTGTACGATCACCGAATATCGTGGAGTTTGGAGTAACGTGAGTCGCGAGTGGTCGCGAGGCGATCAAACGGCCGCAAACCGCCATCGTCCGACAGCGACAGATAGCGACATTAGCGACTTGGCGTCAACGGGTGGGTCTTCATGTGCGCGATATCGCGCGGGTGTCCGAGTATCCGGCCTACGCCATTGGTCGTTTTCATCTTCGGGCTGTTCGGAAGTGTAAGGCTGAGGCTGAGTTTCCACTGAGCGCGTCACGCGTCGCGTCGTCACAAGTTGAACCAATCGAAACATCCCATTTTGATCCCTGTCACAGAATGTAATGAAATGGGATGTTTTGATTGGTTCAACTCGGACGACGCGACGCGTGACGCGCTCAGTGGAAACTCAGCCTCAGAGTTGTGTCTGCTGAACGCGGCCATTTTGAATTGGACGGGCTGTCTTTCGCTAGTCGCCGTCGCGTCTACGTGATTCGCCGTTCATGGCCGAGATGGTCTGCAGCGGCACCACCTAGCATCGCGCGCGCGAGACTCGACAGTCGACGACACGTCTCGGGGCAGTCGGGTGAGTCGGGTGTCGGGTGAATCGGGCCGCCAGTGGTGCCAGTCGGCAGTCGCCAGGTCGCCAGACGGCAGGCAGCACTCAGCAGAGTCAAGAGTGGTCAGACGGCCGAGCTACGTCGATTAGCGTGCACACTGCCGCTTTGCGCATAGCACCGTGAGAGTGCGTAGCGTTCAGTGGTGGAAGAGAAAAAAAAATGGTGGTTATTTGGGTGTAGTCGGGGCGACGTGTCTGCAACACAAATGTGAGTACCGGCTGGCTGAGGGATTTAAACGGAGTGCCGTTACGTTTGTGCGCAACCTGGCGCAACCGCGGGGCGCGGGTTGCCAGGAATGATCGTGGCCCGTGTCCGGTAGGAACGAAAATACGAGAGAGCTCTCAGCGCGGATTCTCCCCCCGCATGAAAACCCGAGGCCGAAGTAGGTACTGGCTCCGCTCTCTCTCTCTCTCTCGCACCTCCGCGTCACATGTATACGTCGCGCGGGCATCATTGGCGAGATACATTATCAGTCAAAAATAACGGCGCGCCGCATGACGTGCCGCGGGGCGCCGCGGCCTCGGCCTCGGCGCTCGGCTCGGCGCCACCTCGCCGCCACCTCGCCCGTCCGACGGCCGACGGCCGACGGCCGACGGCACGTCGCCGCCGCGCTCGCGATTTGCGATACGATGCGCGCAAAACGTGTCGCGACGAGCGATATTTTTGGGATAGATGGCACATTATCTTCTCCGTCTCTTTTCGCGCGTGCGGTGCTTTAACGCCACCGTGCGCCGTGCGCCGTGCGCCTCGCCGTTCGCCATGCGTGTGTAACGAACGGGTGTGCGTCGTTTGATTTGCGAGTTCTCTGTGTGCGTGTGTTATGTGTGTGCGCGCGCGAGAGAGATCTCCCTCGACCGCCGTGTAAACGCGGCTTCCTTTGCCCCCCGTGTCAACGGGTCGCGCGCGCCGTTGGACTGTGTCGGTGTGTGACACGCGCGCGTATGTACGCGCGTATCTACGTCTCCGTGCCGTGCATCTCTCTGTGCGCGCTGCGCGCGTGTTGGTGCGTGTCGAGACACCCTATATATCGTCATATTTTTCAAGCGGCGTATCCCCACGGTACTGACGGTACTTGACAACATTCTGCGACTTTAACGGCAGAAACGTGTCTCTCCGCGTGTCTCTTTGTTTGCGACACGCTCGCGCGCGTGTATCTTTCACCGATCAAAACACCGAAGTGCTCCTACGTCTCCGACGACTCCGACTGTTCCCTTGATTGACGCGTTGATGCCATTGATATAGTTTGATAGCAAATTGATTTGCGGCGATTCTCCGTTTAGGGTCCGTGCGTCTATTACGTGCATGTACCTCCGTCACTCTTGATTTATTGCTAAACGGGTAATGTTCGGTAACTAGCGGTTAACAAATGTGTTTTGATGTCAGATGGAGATAATTAGAGACATATCCCTGTGTGAATTGATTCAGCATCGGCACTCGTATTGACTTTTGTTAACTATTTTTTAAATATATTTTCCAATGGTGCGTTCCAATATTCACTGTCGGTACTGAAAATCTATAGTTTACATCACGTATACTATAGATTTTCTGTACTGGCAGTGAATATTGGACAGCAGCTTAAATGTTACATATTTATTTACAACTTTCTATTAACAAGTCAATTTTTACTAAATTAAACTTATTTATTACACGGATTTCTATGATTACAACTTAGGATCTATGTTGTTATCATAAAATAAAAATGTTAATTTATAATAGAATTTTCATGCAATAATGGGACGAAATTGTTCTCTGATTTCAGATCCTTTCAGTTCCTCGGGTACTAGAACGTTGCTATCCAGCTCTCGGCAAATTGTATGGCGGGATACATAGCCCAAGTCCAAAATGTTACAGATACGGATATTTTAAATCTCATAACAAAGACTGCTCGTTAAGAGATATATAGTCACGATTGGAAAAGTTTTAATTCGGTTACATTGAGGAGGCGACGATAATATGAATCTTATTAATTTTACATCGGGGCAAAGCTGAGTGTAGAAGCGCAAGGGAAAAGGGAAAGTAATTTTGTGAAATAGGATCTTAAATAAAGTTGGTTATGTGCAATGCCGAGATGCTACAATGACAGCAAGACAGTGAGTTCAGTGAGCAACAACTGTAAGCACAGTACAGACGATATTATATTAACGCAATCGCATGCTTTCTCGATTGGAAGTCAATTGAACGTAGACGAAGATCCCTCGGTAGTTGAAAAATCACACAGACGGCTTCGGTGTGACCTAAGTCCTGTCCCAACAAGTACAAACTCCAATTTAAACATAAAGCTTCTTGGTTTAAAGGTAAGATTTTTACGGTATACATGTATATCTTGACATATTTTTATAGTGTATTTTTGTATTGTTTACATTTTTACATTCTGATAAATTCTAAATAAGTTTTACGTTCTTAAACATTATGTTACGATATGTAAGATATGTTGCTTGAAATAGATTCCATGTCATTAAAAATTAGATTTAAAAAGTTCACGTAATTATTTAATATGAGAAATACAGTTATAATTTTGAATAATTTCTTTATATTTTTTGTATTATTGTAGAGTGATAAAGGTACTCGTCAGGATCATCAGGTGAGCACTGGATCTGGGGGGCACAGAGAAAAAAATAGGGAGACTAAAAAGAGAGCAGCTATAGGCAACACAGTGCGTGGATTCTTCTCATCTGGCCACAGCAGGCAGGACAGGTATAATGATGTCTGTATCAAAAATCATGCTTCTTACATTGTCATTTGTTACACTTTATTATTCATTTATAAACTATTTTTTTTAATTGTAATCTATAAATCTCTTTTCTAACTAATTATGATAAATTTCTGTTTAATTTTTCTAAGTATTCTGCTTTACAAAATTCTATTATTAATTGCGCATTTGTGTAACTTTGTTACTATAGTAGACTCTTGATGATTCAAGGGGAAGAGTGGATATTAATCTTGTATGTACATATGTTATGAACACTGGGTAATCTCAAAATTGCTTTTTCTTTGTTTGATGTAGTACATCTGCAATGAATTACAAAATTTATTTTTTAGATGTAACGAGTAAAATGAATAATGAATATTGATGATGTAAAGATATCATTGATAAAATTAAAAAAATGTAAATTAAAAGCTAATTTATTTAATTTACATCTAAATTATATCTCTATTAATATTTTTAATGCTATTATTCTGCAATTGAATTAAACTCTTCTGTTTCAATAATCGAGAGTATACTTAATTATAATTACATAATAAGCTTGTTGTGCACCAATGTGACAAAAATGCTTTATACAAATAAGTAGTTTATATTAATAAATATATTACTAACTACGCAATATAGAAATATATATTATATACACATGTATATATAGCAGATTTAGAAATAACAAATATGATTTTTCTGTATTCTGCAACTCTTTGCTCTTCAAAATTTTTCTGTTAAAAAAACGATATTCTTAAAAAAAGAGATTCACACAGATATTAGATGACTCATCCATATAGAGTTATACTTTCTTTTGAAGAATTTTGTGCGTGTATATGTGCATGTATGTGTGTTTAAATAAATAAGACGTGATTGAATAAATCACCTAAAATTCTGATAGGAAAAGTATGACATTTCATATATATGTCATTTAATGTCTGATGTTACATATATGTATATGTGTGTGTATGTGTGTAAACGCTTTTTTTTATTCTACAATTAAAAAAATTAAATTCCCTGGAAACAAGCTTCTCATTAATTTAAACATTTATGTTACTTATTATATGTTTTGACCTTTGAATTAATTTATATTTTTTTCCTAAGATCTTAGTAAAACAAATGTCGAAAAAATTAGATTGAAATTGGTATTTTTTGTCCTATATGAAATACTTGTGTGAAATAAAATAGATTCTGTCTGGTTTGTTCAATATAAAATTATCTTCGTGGAATTTCAGGTATGAGACAAATAGGCAACGTTCTTCAGGTGGAACTGGCGGAGGCTTGTCTAGTTTATGTCCCAAGCTGGTGGCCAGTGGAGGCACTGGCAGCCAAAGTGGCATTAGTTTGGCAGTGGGCCACTTAGCCTCTCAGGAAAGCGGAGGCCCTTGCGCAGTTGTAACGACCCAAAGGATCCACGCACACAATCACAAACGCCAAAGAAAGCTAGCTATTGTCGCGCAGGCAGGTCCTAGTGCCAACACTACAGGTGATAGGAAGGTTAGTTAAATTGCATGTGCTAAATTAACACGGAAACGTTCAAACATTTATTGTATAACACGATTAAGAAATATCACTGTCATATACTTTAAATTGTCATTGTGATTTAATGTCATTTTGTGTTTTGTGCAGGTATTATCCAATATAAGTCGTTCGGCTAGTATTTCCAAAAAGCAAATTCGAGCACAGCGACACGATCAGAGTACTGATTCTTTATCTATAACTAGCAACGGTCTGTCGACCAGTTCACCATCTTCTAAAAAGAAAGTACTATCTGCCTTGCGTATCTCTGATCGATCATCCACCCAAAGTGTGAATTCATCATCCTTAGATCATGAAAATGATCGTAGTTTCAGTGATGCTGAAGAAGCAATCGCAGCAACGGAGAATGCGTTTGCCACACCAGGTAAAATTTTCAAGATTAAAATAAAATTGTATAATATATAAGAGATAAATCTATTGAAATTTTATTATATATTTTATATATATATGTATAGGGTCTAGTTCTACACCTTCTACACCAATTAGTAAAGTAAAATCAGCAAAATTCAGCAAAGATGAGGAAGCAAATGTGGCACGTGATATTCTTGCAGAACGTACCGATTCATCAAGGAACGCTGCAGATGTGCAACACGTGATTTTAAATGAGTTCGAACAAAGAAATGTTATGCCAATAAAACCATCTGTAGTACACGAATTTCATGCGGTTAATCAGGAAAGTATTATAAATGATAAGCAAAAATCATTGTTGAGCTCTACTCTCGGCGCCAGATCAATTAGTAATAACGACCAAAAAGTTCTGAAACATAAAAATACAAATTCTGGAGAGAAAATGATTGAACATCATAGTAGTAAAGACGTCGAATCAACTAACATAGAAAAAGATGTAAATGATACTATGATATCGACAGAGATAGAAATGAATTCCACAAACGATAATAGTGAAGGTAAACAAGCAAAAAGTAGAGAATCCGTAGGGTACACGGATAGTGGTGATAATGGTGCAGATAAAGAAACTACAGAACCTTTGAATACCGTAAGTAGCGATAAGAAGGAGAAGATATCGAGGGTCAAAAGTAGCACAGGTTTAAGCGAAGAGGTAATTAAGAGTTCGAGGTTTGTAACATCAAAGGTATTGGAAGAGATAACGGATGCCGACACCAAGACGGTGGATGTAGAGAAAGAGGTGGAGGAGGAAAGAGTTACGATATACGATGACGATGGCACCAGCATCAGCGACATAGTAGCAGCACAGGCGCTTCATGAATCGTTAAGTAAATTAGGCAAAGTTCCGCCGTTAGACACCGAGATGGGAGAGGTGCAGAATACAAATTTGCGAGACGAGACAGAAATAAGAGAGCATCCTGAAAAGGATATAGTTACGCAGGAGGAAACGGTGGAAGGTTTTATTGGTCCATTACTCGACGAAAACTTTAAGGCGGATGAAAAATTGTCGCAAAAAACAATGGCAATGGAAGAGGTGCAAAATTTATTAATGAAAGTTAAGGTGCAGACTGTCGAGGACGACGATGATGAGGAGAAAGCCGTCGGTATTTCACCGGATGGAAGATTTCTGAAATTTGAAGAGGAAATTGGTCGTGGCAGTTTCAAGACTGTTTATCGCGGGTTAGATACTCAAACTGGCGTAGCTGTAGCTTGGTGCGAGTTGCAGGTAAGATATCCTTTTAAATATGTACAATATGTTTATTAAGTGAGACAAGTATTTGAATATATTATTTTAAAATAATTAAAAATTGAAAATTTATTTAGATAATACATTTAAAATAACGCTTATTTTCCGTAGGAGAAAAAATTGAATAAAACAGAGAGATTGAGATTCAGGGAAGAGGCTGAAATGTTAAAAGGATTACAACATCCGAATATTGTAAGGTTTTATGATTATTGGGAAGTTACACTTACTCGTAGAAAATATATTGTACTAGTCACTGAACTTATGACATCGGGAACATTGAAAACGTAAGTTCTTTATTGTTTATGGAGTTAAGTTCTTTATTGTTTATAGAGTGTTATTGTAGTACATGTTTTTAATTGGCTGTATTACAACAGATATTTGAGGAGGTTCAAGAAGATTAATCCTAAAGTAGTAAAATCTTGGTGTCGGCAAATCTTGAAAGGCCTGAGCTTCCTTCACTCTAGGTCACCGCCCATTATTCATCGTGATTTGAAATGTGATAATATTTTTATCACGGGTACAACAGGAAGCGTGAAAATTGGCGATTTAGGTCTTGCAACATTGAAGAATCGTAGTTTTGCAAAAAGCGTTATCGGTACACCGGAATTTATGGCGCCTGAAATGTACGAGGAGCATTATGACGAGTCAGTCGACGTTTATGCCTTCGGAATGTGTATGCTCGAGATGGCTACTAGCGAGTATCCATATTCCGAATGTACAGGACCAGCACAAATATACAAACGCGTAGTATCGGTAAGCATGTATTACAACTTCAACCTTTTATGTCAATTAGAACAATTCTAGTTGTCTATGATATCGATATTTACGTACGAGGGATAATTATCTTTATAAATTTTATGAATATAATTTAACATATAATGAAGAGGAATGATATGATATTCTGAATAGCAATTTATATTACGCAGGGTGTTAAACCACAGAGCTACGATAAAGTTGAAAATCCAGAGGTACGTGATATCATAGAAATGTGTATACGTCTGAAGAAAGAAGAACGACCGCTTGTTAAGGACTTACTTAATCACGAATTCTTCGCCGATGATGTTGGACTGAAATTAGAGATGGTATCGCGGGATTCGGCGGTTGCGGATATGGAGCAGTCGCGTGTTGAGTTTAGATTGCGTGTGCTGGATCCTAAGAAGCGCAGCAACAAACACAAGGAAAACGAGGCGATACAATTTGATTTTGACATACAGACTGATAACGCGGAAGAGGTAGCTTTAGAGATGGCGAAATCTAGCCTGATATTAGAGGAAGATGCTAAAGCGGTGGCTAAGATGTTGAAATCGCAAATTACCACTCTATTGCGAGAACGAGAGGAACGTAAAGCCAAAGAAGAGAAGGAACGCTTGGACAGGGAAACTGCCGCCACAGCCACAGAAGTCACAGCAGCTAATGCTGCAAACGCCGAGAACTTGCTACAGCAGCAACTGCTTCTTCAACAAATGCAATTGCAGCAGCAGCAGCAACAGCAACAGCAACAACAAATTCAATCTAATATTAGTATGCAAATGCAAAATCCAGTCCCGATGCAATTGCAACAAACTCAAATGCCCATTCAACAACAGCAACTACAATCGACCGGTCAACAAGCTCAACAGCATAATTTACAAGCGCAGCAGGTTCAGTTGGTCCAGCAACAACCGATTATCCAACAACAAACGTCGGTCGTGCAGTCCCAACAAGCACAACAAATGCAATATCAACAGCAAATACAGCAGCAGTATCAACAGCAACAACAGCAACAGTATCCTCAACATGTTCCGCAGAGCTTGAACGCGAATTCTCCACAATGTTCGACTCCGCAAAACGTTCAGGCTCAACCTCAATTTCCACAGGTGCCGCAGCAGATGCAACAACAGCAGCAGCAGCATGTTCAGCAGCTACAGCAACAGCAATATATACAGTTGAATCAGATGAGTGTTCCACAACAAATTCCTCATCAGATACAGCAACAAATGCAGCCTCAAATGCAGATGTTGTCCCAACAGCAGCAGCAGCAAATGCATCAACAGCTTCAACAACACGCGCAGCAACAGCAATACGCGACGCAATCGCAACTTCAGCATGTTCAGCAGTTACATCAACAACATACCGTTGGTTCGCCGTCTGTTCAGAGTCAGCAATACTATCAGCAGAACGCTGCTGGTTCCTCGGGATACGTATCAGCGGGTTCTTTGTATCAGCAAACCATGCCGCAACAAATATTTCACACATATACCACGTCTACTAATCCCTCTGGTCACGTAGAAATTTTATCGTCCACTCAAACTGCGACGCAGATTTACTCTCACACGAGTTTACCCGCGGGCGCGATGCCCGCATCCTCACAGTCGCAATACATCCCATCGACAGGTCAAGTTCAAACATCTATACCATCGGGCATAAGTGTCAATAATACGTCGGCTGTGACTCATATGCAAAATGTCCCGACCTCGACGATCCCCAACATACAAAGCGCGCCCGCTTTGCTCGGCAATACCGGCCCACAGCCTCAGTCTCAACAAAATATTCTCGTGCAAATGCAGTATTCGCAAAACGCGAATGTCATGCCCAATTCTATTTCGATAACGCCCAATATAGCGAACGTCTCAGCGCAATCATCCACTAATCTGCAGCAGCAACATCAACATTTTCTTTCGAATACGGATCAATGTCCCACGACTGACAGGTCTTCCCTGATAAAACAAGATACAATGGATTCAGTGCTGTCTCTGCCACCAGATCTACCAATTAATTTACAGCAAGATCAAATTGCTACACCTGCTCCAGTCACAACGGGCGTTGCACAGCAGAGTGTAGCGTCAAACGATGGGTAAGACAAGATGGAATAAAGACGAGTAAAAATAATTGTAAACTTAATTAAATATTTTATCTTTTAGAGTCACGCCAGAAAATTCCGAAAGCGTTCCCGCTTCCGAGAGAAGCCGGATAAAACGTACAGGAACTAAACGTAAGAAGCCGGGCATTAAATTAACAGTCTTGTCTGTCAGTAGTGGCGAAGGACAATCAATGACTGTCGAGTGCCAGTTAGATACGAGTAAACAAAAGACTGTTACCTTTAAATTTGATCGAGACGATATGGTACCTACAGACATTGCCAATAATTTGGTAAGGATATATTTTGACATCTGACATATCTATATTTTGACATTTACTTAATTATATATTGCCTTTTGTCTCACATTATTTTTTCTTTTTCTTCTCTCTCTCAATGTATCCAGGTTGCTGAAAATCTATTGCCGCAATCTCAATGCGAGACGTTCGTAGAATTAATTGAAGACATTGTCAAACAATTGCGGTTGGATCCTACGCGAGCCCTACCTTTGGTAGCACATGGTCCACCTGATCAATCTGCCGGTGGAAGCCCGGTTACAAGTCGACGTCCTAGGGATCGCGACCACAGTCTCGATACAGCTAAGGTATAACTTTTGTAGCTATTAAAGAATAAGCTAGACATTAATGTCATCGTCAAAGATGCAGTGTGTGTGATGTAAATGATATTTACATCATATTTTGTAAAATTTTCGCGATTACTTTCTTTATCATCGCGTGAAAATTTTATGTGCTCTTTAAACATACAGATGCGTCCAAGACAATGATTCGCATAAGTAATGTGGTCATTTTCTTCTCAAATGGACCAATTTGCATTTCCATTTAAAATCGAACTATAATCCAGGGCAGTAATATTAAAATAGCATAGGGGACTTTGTGTGGAACATATATTTTCAATATAGAATCAAGGGTATGCATATAATTGGTGTGTATGGTTTTGGACGCAGCAGGTGAGACATGGCTCGCTAACACGTCAAAGCAGCCACCGATCGTCGTACAAAGTCCACCGTAGACACCGTTCGGTGAGTTCATCGATCCCACCGTCCCTTCTCCTGTTTCTCCTACACATTTCAGAGTTATATTCGTGGACGCTTATGCATTTCATTTTTGTTACACTTGCAACCAATTATGCCCAGACTCGGACACTTGTTAGGCCATTTATAATTTTGTCTTGTTATAGGTTCACATTATGTATGCAGAAATCTAAGAAAGTTCCGAGATTTAAAAAAGTTTTTGTTTTCTTACGGTAACACACCGATTTCTTTCATAACACAGAAAGAAACGAGTACTAGACGTGTGGTTTCGATGAAACTATGACCGGGAAATTGATTTGCGTGTTTGGAAATTTTTTGAAAATGTCAGAACTTTCTTGGGATTGATTTACATCATATTTTTTACACCTTTTTTTCGCAGATTATCTTACATCATTACAGTATATGTACAACGTATATGTACAAAGCAATCACGTATACGCATATTATAATATTATTTTGTGTGCTGTATTCATCGAATGTATTGATTTATATATTGAAAAATAATTCTACGTATTTTTATTTTATGAAAACCTATTATTTTACGACAGTCTTGATTAGAAACATTTTATAAATATTGCAATGATCGTTATGTTCTCGTACATATAAGAACATATTTTGCATCATATTTTAAATATTGCACTATAATAAAATTTGGTAAACTGTTATTTCTATTGTGTAAATAAAAGAGCAAAGAGATGTTCTTACAATGGATATTTTTATAAAATTATTTCTTCATGAATGTCTTTAAAATACGTTTTTTAAATAAGAAAATTTGATAAGATATATCTTGAAGTTTATGATGCAGAATTGTTAATATGTTTGTTAAATATATTGGATATATACACACGGGTCATTGTTTATATTATATATTTATCTACTACCAAGTATTTGAAATAATAATGAATATTTTATTCATTTCAGAGAGACGAAACTTCAAATACTTCTACTCCAACGAAATTGTTGCCGATCGATCAGATTATTTCTCATATTGCCAATACCAGTTTGGAGAAGCAGCAAGTCGCTCAGACTCCTGATAGTCAAGCCGGTGCCGAAAATACATCAGCCGAAGCTTCCAGGAGGTCATCCACATCTACACAAAATACCGACACCTTAACACCTACAAATATACCGAGTGACCCGACGGATAATCAAGAAACTATCGTTTCTGCAACGTCCGCGGAAACAGTTGTGGAAGCACAGCATAATATTCAGGATGATGCTAGTAATTCGGCCTTTAAATCTTATCAAACTACTACAACGCACGCTCAGACTCAAATACAGGATACAATAGTGAGCGCAAGTAATGCAAGTGAAGCATCGAAAGAATCTCAAGAACAGCAAGATGGAGTAGATGTAAAGGAATCTGGAATAACTAAAGAGATAAATGCGGCCGACGTTGCTGCAGAGATATCGACTTTAACGGTACCGACGCCAATGCGCAAAGTTTCTCGCTTCTTAGTTAGTCCTGTGACCGAACAAAAAAATATCGCACTTGAAGGGGAATCTTCTGCCGGTGAAAGCATAGATCGTACAAATATCGCAATGTCAGCATCGCAATCTGTCGCACCTGTTACGAACGCGGAGCTTATATTGAAAAATGAGGAACAAATAAACCACACGGAGGCAAATGTTTTAGAAATTCAGAGTGCAACGACGCACGAACAAACTAACAATAACGAAACAATAGTTCAGAATATTCCGTATGCCATAGAACAGACAGACAGCGCGCAACAAATCTTACAGCCGGGACAACAGTCGATCGGACTGCAGCAGAGCATTATTCAAATGCAAACTCTGCAACAAGTAACGGGACACGTGCAACAAACCACGACTATCGGACAGTCGAACCAGCATACCATAATCGTCCAGGGATCTACGATAACGTCGCAACAAATACCTCCAGCTAGTATGCAGCATTTTGTGCCGGTTAATTCGCAGGAGTTGCAGCCTCAACCGCTCCATTCGAATGGAATAGTCCAAACACAGGCGCAGTATCCAAATCAAGCGATGATACAACCCAATGTTGTAATGCAACCACCACAGCAGCAAATTCCTATACAGCAAGGCATAATGCAGATGCACGTACAAGCGGAACAGATGCAGGTCCAGCGTCCGGTGGTTCAGCAGCAATTCATTCCGCAACAGATGCAGCCTCCGACGCAGCAGTATGTGATGCTATCGGGCCATATGCAACCGGTGCAATCAACGCTTATGGACGATCGAAATCGTAGAGTGTCGAGTTTATCCACAGCATCCAATGTATCCACAGACTCTCAAATTTTGGAATCGTCCGGCATAGTCGAGGAAAAGAGGCAAGGCGTGAACACAACTAATATACCTGTAACACATATGCAACACATACAAGTTGTTTCGCAAGACATCCCCGGTACAATGCCGTTGCCGCAAAGCGCTATAGAAACCACTCAATCTCATCAAAACGTGCAACATGTTCCGGGAACCATGCCTCCATCCATGCCGGTACCTGCTTCTGCACATCCGGTTGCTGCCGCAGACATTTCCACACCTAAAGTCCCCGTTAAAACGAAAGAGATGTCCTCGACGCTTCCAGATCTCGCGCAAAATTTAGCAAATATACTTTCCAATCCGAAATCAAAATCTGTCACGCCTCATCCTTTGACCAACCACGAACCAGCTGCTGTTCCTAACGTTGCCGCTTCCGCATCAGTTGACTACAAACCTGTGCAATCCGAGCAGTATTTTCAGCCTATACAACCGGAGGCGAGTCAACTGCAAATTCAACCGCCTATTCAACATAATTATCAAGGGCAAATCGTGCATCAGGGATATCAGGGACAGCAGAACTTTCAGCAAGCGTTCCAAAATCAGCAGGTGCTTCACCAGAATCAAGTGCAGCCGATACCACAGTCGGTTCCGTTAACAATCCCTCAACAGATTGACGCGCAATCACAGATGGTGCAGTCCATTCTTCAGAGTGTATCGACTCAATCGACCGCTCAAGGAAATTGGATCGTGACTAATCAAACTCCTTTACAGCAGCCGATACGACATGTACAACCAAATCAGCTGCAGCCGCTGCCAAATCAATTGCAGTTACAACAAATTCCTTTGCAGCCGCAAATGCATCAGCAGATCATGCAAGACCAACAACACAGCGAATCTCCCGCCATATTAGATCAATCACACTTACATTTAAAGCTTCCGGAACAACATTTGGCCAAATCTTCGGAAATTGAGAATCTGGAATCTTCGAGTTCAAATTGGTATGTACATTTATCGATTCAATTCGATAGCAACAATACAGAAGAAAAACGAAATATGAAACGCTTTATAACTTGTCTTTTTAAAATTTACTTTATCATTTCAGTATACGCCGTGCTAGTTCCGATTGCCAGTTACTTACATCCGAAAATGAGAATTCGAGTCACGATGTGACGCCTGAGCACACTCTTGTTGAATCCATCGATTCTACATCGATTCTGCAACAACAGTTGTCGCAATCACAGCAGCAGCAACAGCAACACCGCAAACTCAGTCAACAGAATTCGTTGGACAAAATGTCGGATATAAACTGCGTCGGGACTGTTGGAGGTGGTGCAGGACCGCAAACTATAGCTGACTTACATCAGAAACTTGTACAATTGACAAGTCAACCGTCGGAATCGCTGAATGTTGGTACACCACCTATAAGCTATCCTGCCACACCTCATAATAATCAGGTGGTTGGAGGATACGACGCGTATATGCATTCTTTGCAACAGAAATTATATAATATTGGCGTGCCAGTTTCGTCTGCGAATGCCGCATGTCCGTTATCTCCTCAAACAACAATACATTCCTCCACTATTCTCACCGATACGCAAGCCGACACGACTATCGAGGGTTCCACTATAACGCAAGACAGTTCTGGTGCACTTTCACAAACTGTAAGTCTTTTTATGGTGTTATTATACTTGATATACGCAATTGGTGATTCTCGTTGTCCCAAAAGTATCCGTATAAAATTTTTTTTCAGAATGTGGAATGTTCTCTTGACAGTCCAACACCAGGAGCTCCTACAGGGTCCGAAAATATGAGCCCAAGCAAAGAAAATGTAAAGATGCGAGCTCAAAGACCGGGATCCCGTTTACAAGAATTGGAGCAGGAATTGGCTAAGATTCATCACAGAGGATCGGTTTTCTCAGCAGCTCCGAATCAGCCATTAACACCGCCTACATCCGTACAAACGCAACAATCTGTGCAAAATTTGTTGACGACTGTTCAGCCAGTGTCAGTGGTACCTGTGGCTACTGTCACTCCTAATATCGTGACACCACGGTCTGGTACCAATACTCCAATTCAGGCAGAACTCCAAGACGCTACTAATGAGGTAATGTCTATTTTCTGCAATGTTTTGCGTTTGGTGTCACACTTTTTGCTTTCTAAAATATAGCAAAGTTATGACAGAGAAATTATTTTATAATACGTCTGCTTTTTTTAAATAATGTTGGAACATTAATTTTACAGAAGGCGAATCCTACTCAGCCTATTAGAAAAATATCAAGATTTGTGGTTTCTAAAGTTGCGGGTCCGCCTACTCATGGCAATGCTGCTATTAATCAACAACAGGTTGTTGATGCTGCAAGGTCTCAATTACAACAAACGGAAGAATTAAAAATTTTAGAACGGCAAAATATTCTTTCCCATCATACAGATGATCTACATGGTAAGAGATTTTATTTAAACGACGAAAATTTAGCAAAAACTAAATATTTAGCAAAAGCTAAATAAATATAATAATAAATATATATGAACCTCTTTGTGTATAGAGATATGTGACACATATTTACTAATTATAGGTGTATCTGCACAAATACTTCATAGTCGAGAGAATTCTGTTCCGCCAACTGTACAGGCAATTCATGGTACTAATATTTCAAATATTGAAGTAAGTTTTATAACTTTATTATTATTGTCAAATAAAAATATAAGAATTATGAAATTAATTAATTATTATAATAAAAATGCAATTAGATGGTAATAATTTATTATCTGACATTACAGCCTGAAAAAGAAGAGAGATTTGTAGCTCTTACACCGAGTGAAGAATACCAATTACTTATAAAAAGGTAAAAATATTTAGATCGTGACATTTAAATTTATTCTTTTATTTAATAGAACGTATGTAAAGATACATCTGAAATATCGAAAGCTAAGAAGATAAAGAGAAATTATAGATATTAATTCACGATTTGCTTACTTTTTAAAAAATATAGAACAATTTTTATTATATACAGACAAACTTCGGAACTAGAAACATTGCAAAGAAGACACAGGGAAGAGTTGGAACGTTTCCAACAACAACAACTACAATTGCTTATACAGCAACAAGCAAGCGCGCTTCATCATCAGCATCATCCGTTGCTTTATCATACGGTTGCAACAAATATTTCCGGTCAGTAATTAATTTCGTTAAAATCATTCATTATGTATACACGTATTCTTATTTGTACAATGCATATTGTAATTGATGTGTTATTTTGTTATTTGACAGGACCTAGAATTCCAGGAATGGAGGACTATCTGATGTTTGGTACAGCGCCGCAGACTCCCCTGCAGAAAGGGCCGAACAACTATCCTGACACGGATGAGACTTTACGGCTGGCCATGCAGAAATTGAAGCAGACTCCACTGCAGCTTCAACCGCAGCAGGCATCGGCTGGAATACCGCATGCTTATGTTATTCCAATTCCAGTAGTGCCTTCTGAAAATATGCAAAGTGTAGTTTCTCAGCAAAGTAATAACTGCTCGAATGATATATCCGAGAGTATTGATACGACGCACAGCACGGCGGTTGGAAATCCGACGCAGTACCAATTCGCTCCTATATTATCAGAAGGAACGAATATCCCGTCGACAACTGGACCGTTATCCGCGCCCGCGCCCTTATCGATACCCGGCGCGACAAGCGCCTACATACAGTATCACGAGGGCCAGCCGCTACCGAATTTTCAGACTTTCAGCTGCACACCTCACGGCGGTTTCTTTTTGCCAGCTGGCTATCGGCTGATATACACGCCGCCCACGACTCAATCTCAGCCGGCGACACCTGCCACGTCTCATGTGACAAGTTCTTCGCGTGACGATACGCCTCCGACGGCGGAGCCGCACTACTCGACCACCGTCGAAAACTCAATGATTCCTCCTTCGCATTCGGATCAATAACGCAACATTCGGCTCACACGCTTCTATATTTTTCGGACAATCTGCGTTCGTTCTTAGTTTAACGCGTTAGTTTAACTCAGTACTGTTAGTGCAGAGTTTTGCATCGTTATCGTCACGAATGTAACCCGAATATATAATTTGCTGTGAAATGCGCGCGCCATTGCTAGACATTATCATAAAGGTGCGAAGACGGATCGAACAAAAAAAAAAAAGAAAAGAACATGAGTGGAACTATATGTAATGTTTTTCGATGTATGTACGACGCTCTTGCGTATATTAAACAAAATATCAAATATTCTCGCTATCTGAGCGTGTGCATGATATTATTACGATATGTGCCTCGCAGCGGAAGTAAAGCGGAAATAATATGGGAAGATACTGCGAAGAAGCGATATATATGTATGTATGTATGTATATATATATCGCTTTTTCGCTTATATATATAATATATATATATATAAATTTTCCGAATGCAACGCAGGAACTTGAGATAGAGGCCTTTACATGTACTGTGCTTCGATGCGTTAAAAACAAAAAAAGAAGAAAAAAAAAAGAAAACTCTTCCTTCGCTGAGACCTCTAAGGGATTCTACTATTGACCCGACTCCTTTAGTAGCACAGCTCACATTAGTACAGGCCTCCGCTAGTCTTACGATCGAAATGGCATATGGCCATTCTGCTCGGTATATGTGTATAACTGTTACTGTATGCTGGATGTGTCGAGAAAGAGTGATAGGGACAAGGGGCAAGGGGCAAAAAGAAATGGGGGAGAGATAGAATGAAAAGGGAGTGTGTGTATAGCTTTATGCGAGTATGTATGCGCGAACGCGTATGTATGCGTATAATTGTGCGGGTATGTGTGTTGGAGATGAAAAAAAAATAGGCAGAGAGAAATATGATTAATATAGTCACTGTTATGCTTTAATGTATTTCTAGCGATTTTGCCTATTTCAATTAAAGAAAAAAAGTCATGTGTTACTAGTTAGCAAACCCATATATCTCGTTTACTATATTGATGATTATTATATCTTCTTTTAAAGCTGGTAGTAGCCGTTTTATCTACCGTTGTTTATTTTGATATATATATGTAACTGAGATAAATTGCCCGATGCCATCCGTAGACCATTGACAAATGCGTGTTGACAGTGTCCGACTATTATCTTTTTAATCAATCTAAGATGTACTACTGTCAACGTACTGGAGCAACGTATTAAAAATTTCCTTTTTAGTTCTTGGTAATCTGTGACGCATCATTTCAGGTAGCGAAACATTCAATTACAGTTTTTATTCGATTACAATGCGACGACTGCTCTCACTGCTGAATATATTATACACACCTTACCGACAGATCATTATCGTTAGTTTTTTAAATCGGATTTTATAGATTTTTCGTTTCCATTAATATTGTTTAATGATACCGAAAATTGTTTATGTAATTATCGTATGATTGGATGTCAGGATTGTTGCTGCAACCGTCATTAAGAGGGAAGTGTTTTAAATTATTCGTTCTGACACGTGACTCTCGAGGCTACTCTGAACTTGGTGATTTCTGTGCTGAGAT
Source organism: Temnothorax longispinosus (assembly GCF_030848805.1). Classification (NCBI taxonomy): domain Eukaryota; kingdom Metazoa; phylum Arthropoda; class Insecta; order Hymenoptera; family Formicidae; genus Temnothorax; species Temnothorax longispinosus. The sequence continues at coordinate 24,284,799 of NC_092359.1, read as the reverse complement.
TAAACTTTTTTTAAGTATAAGACTTCTTTTTTTGGTGCTTTTATGTCACAATATTAAAATCACATTAAAATCTGTTGAAATGTTCCCAAAATAGCAATAGTTTATTATATATATATCTATATATGTATATTACATGGATTGAGATTAAATTAGGTCTTTATACGATTATTATCCGAGATGACAAATCTAATCGTCATCATTGAATACCGTGTATGAGTTTAGTGGATATTGATTTTAACCGAGTCGATTTAAATTTCTTCGGTAACTCATTCGTAAATGGCTATGTACCTTCTCTCTTTTCGAATATCGGTGTTGCATTACGTCTAGCAAATCTCAATTGTGTAATTTGATATGAGAAATGGCTGTTTATTACATCAAATCTCGTTGACATCTAAGAAACGGATAGAAGCAATAATTATTAAACGGAGGTTTATTTGTAAAGAATGACAAATTTCGCGAGCATTTAGTCACGGAAATATCAAATTATCAGGCCAAGATCTCTTGTCCTTTCTCATATTCTATTCATCTGAGCTTCTTTTTTAAAATAGGACATCTTGTTCACCGGGCTTTTCTTCGGCAGCCAATGTGATTCGTTCCTAATTCCAGGACTTGAATTTCCTAGGAGATCGAATGTCCATCGGGTCTTCTTCCGGCGATCAACGTGGTTCGTTTTTGCATATTGCATCAACAATTATATTCTACTTACTGGGAATTTTATTACATGTATATAAAATTAAGTTTACTTCCAGAATTGTATTGCAACGAAAGAGAATGTGAGATTTTAAGCGGAGGGTATGATTGTTAAGTGATTTCCACACAAACGCTAAGAAACAAATTATAAAAAATATAATCTTGAATAATTTTAATATGCATTAAAATAATTTGAAAATACAATTCGAATAAGTATACTGACTATCGATATTTTGTTTCAAATGTTTTATTTTTTCAAGGGATATGTTTGAAGATACTATCCCACATAAATAAAAACATTAATGAATTAATTTTAGTTATCATAAACAGTTATCAATACCACGATTAAAACAAAGGTTTCAATAATATATCTCTGTACCTCGTACAATATTGTAAAACAGGCTGAAGCTTTACTTTATCAAACGACCTTCATCAAAAGACGTTAAATGTAAAAATTACTATATGATAAGACTTAACAAAGAGAAATAAATAAACGTACGATACAGACCACTTGTCTTCTTCCACCATGCGCAATATCATCAAACTTCTTAGTATTGGAATAATAATGAAAATGCTATTTATTAGTCACGTTCCTTCATTACATAATAGATATATTAGACATTACATACAAATACATCAATACGTCATTATAATGTATTTCAAATATTGTCTAATCTTTTTAAAAACTGCCTTTGTATGTACAAAAAACCTTGAATTGTGCTTCTTAGCCGTCATCTTCCTCGATAGGTCAGATCTCTTTTATACTGTAATCATAATAAGACAATATTCTTGTCTGTAACCAAAATATTTTTAAATATTATCTTACAACCATTTTATATTTTATGTAGATAATGAAAGAATTACGTTATTGCATTAACATTATTTATAACAAGTTAATACTAATATTAATAACAGACATATAAGATGGGCCAAACAACAGATTAATATCCCAAGAACAATTAAATAAAAATTAACGATTCAGACGGCGATTCTCTTGTTACAAACAGCATTTTAAATTACAATTGAATGTCGAAAATCTTTGTAGGGAGGGGAAATGTTAAAAAAATTCAAATGTTCTATCTCCTGGATGTCAAAAGTCAAAATGTTATACTTACCGTTCGATATGTTTAAGACGATTGCGAAGCATTGCGAGGCATCACAGAGATTCAAAGTGGTTTCGCCTCCTCGCATAAGCCCCCATGCAGGCGAAGAATCCGACAATTGCGATGGTCAATCCCAAGATCAACGCCAGAGTGTCGCCGAAGTCGAAATTGTTGGAAGCCATTGCGACATCGAGAATGCCGAAAACGACGAATAAAAAATAGAACCACATTTTTCTCGCAGAAGACGATATAACGATGCGGAAGTACCAAGTACGTGATATTAATTACAATATTGACAACTCTCGTACGTATGTATGTACTTGTCTTCTTGCACTGTCGTGCGTCGCGTACGATTATAAATTAATATAGATCCATGTCTTTTTCCATGTTGTTGTTGTACACCAAGTCGCACGTTAACTCATGTCCGCCCTTGATAAATACTGATGACACGTGGTGACAATACTGACAATCTTCCAATTACGTCTTATTTGGCATTTTGTAAACACAAAAATGGCGTCTGCCCTCTGAGAAAGTAGACGTCAACTACGTCGTATCGCTCGGTAACCGCACATGGTTTGCGTCCGTG